>NC_083421.1:27057692-27360722 GCF_020745735.1 Hemiscyllium ocellatum | reverse complement strand
GATACACTTAGCGTCAGAGGTCTGGATGGAGTAGAATTTGTAAGAAGCATCCAGGAGAGTTTTCAAGAGCAGTATGCCAATAGTCCGACGAGGGAAGGGGCCATATGGGACCTGGTACTGGGGAACAAGCCAGGCCAAGTGGTAGAAGTTGCAGTGGAGGATTTCTTCGGGAACAGTGACACAATTCTGTAAGTTTTAGAATACTCATAGACAAAGATGAGAGTGGTCCTAAGGGAAGAGTACCAAACTGGGCCAAGGCCAATTCATCAAAATTAGGCAGGTGGATTGGGCATAGCTATTTGAAGGGAAATCCACATTTGATATGTGGAAGGCTTTCAAAGATAGGTTAAAGATAGTGCAGGATAGGCATGTCCTGTTGAAGGCAAAGGATAGGAAAGGCAAGATTCATGAACCGTGGATGACAGGAGAAATTGTACGACTAGCCAAGAGGAAAAGGGAAGCGTACATAAGGTTCAGGCAGCTAAGAACAGAATGGGCCCTGGAGGAATATTGGGAGAGTAGGACCAGTCTTAAATGAGGAATCAAAAGGGCTAAAAGGGGTCATGAAATAGTTTTAGCAAGCAGAATTAAGGAGAATCCCAAAGCATTTTATTCTTATATAAGAAGCAAGTGGGTAACTAGAGAAAGGATTGATCCACTAAAGGATAATGAAAGAAGGCTATGTGTCGAACCTGAGAGAATGGGTGAGATTCTGAATGATTATTTTGTATCAGTATTCTCTGAGGAGAAAGTGAGGACTGCAGATGCTGGAGATCAGAGATGAAAAATGTGTTGCTGGAAAAGCGCAGTAGGTTAGGCAGCATCCAAGAAGCAGGAGAATCGATGTTTCGGGCATAAACCCTTCTTCAGGAAATCTTCAGGATTTCCTGAAGAAGGCTTCTGCCTGAAACATCGATTCTCCTCTTCACTGAGGAGAAGAACATGATGAGTCTTAAGATTAGAGAAAGAAGTTTAATTAGTCTGGATCACGTTGACATAAGTAGGGAAGATGTGTTGGGCAGGCTAGAGGTTATTAAGGTGGGCAAATACCCAGCATCGGATGGGATCTACCCCAGGTTGCTGAGGGAGGTGAGAGAGGAAATAGCTGGGGCCCTTTGTGGCATCGTTAAACACAGGTGAGGTGCCAGAGGACTGGAAGGTTGCTCATGTTGTCCCCCTGTACCAGAAGGGTAGTAGGGAGATTCCGGGTAACTACAGACCAGTGAGCCTGACATTGGTGGTGGGGAAGTTGCTGGAGAAGGTACTGAGGGATAGGATCTATTAACATTTAGAAAAGAATGGGCTTTTCAGTGATAGGCAACATGGTTTTGTGCGGGGGAGATCACACCTTACCAACTTAATAGAGTTCTTTGAGGAAGTGACCAAGTTGGTAGATGAAGGAAGGGCTGTTGATGTCATATACATGGATTTTAGTAAAGCATTTGATAAGATTCCTCATGGTAGACTAATGGAGAAAGTGAAGTCACATGATGTGCAGAGTGTTCTAGCTCAGTGGATTAACAACTGGTTGAGCAACAGGAGACAGAGAGTAGCAGTTGAAAGGAGTTTCTCGAAATGGAAAAAGGTGACCAGTGGTGTTCCACAGGGGTCAGTGTTGGGGCCACTGTTGTTTGTGATATAAATTAGTGCTCTGGAAGAGGACACTGTTGGCATGGTCAGCAGGTTTGCACATGACACGAAGCTTGGTGGATTAGCAGAAAGCATAAAGGACTGCCAAAGAATACAGGAGAATACAGATAGACTGGAGAGTTGGGCAGAGAAGTGGCAGATGGAGTTCAATCCAGGCAAATGTGAGCTGATGCATTTTGGCAAGTCTAATTCGAGAGCGAATTACACAGTGAATGGAAGAGCCTTGGGAAAAGCAGAGGGATCTGTGAGTGCAGGTCCATTGTACCTTGAAGGTTGCTGCACGGGTGGATAGAGTGGTCAAGAAGGCCTATGGTATACTTGACTTGATCAGATGGGGTATTGAGTATGAGAGCTGGCAGGTCATGTTAAAATTGTACATGACATTGGTTCGGCTGCATTTAGAATACTGTGTACAATTCTGGTCGCCGCATTAACAAAAGGATGTAGACATTTTGCAGAGGGTGCAGAGAAGGTTTACAAGGATGTTGCCTGGTATGGAAGGTGCTAGCTATGAAGAGAAGTTGAGTAGGTTAGGTTTGTCTTCATTAGAAAAAAATGAGATTGAGGGGAGACCTGATTGAGGTCGATTAAATTATCATGAAGGGTATAGACAGGGTAGATAGTGATAAGCTTTTTCCTAGGGTGAAGGATTCAATAATGAGAGGTCATGTTTTCAAGGTGAGAGGTGAAGAATTTAAGGGGATACATGCGGCAAGTATTTTACACAGAGGGTGGTGCATGTCTGAAACGCATTGTCAGCAGAGGTAGTAGAGGCAGGCATGGTAGATTCATTTAAAATGTGCCTGGATAGATGCATGAGTAGGTGGGGAGCAGAGGGATACCGATGCTTAGGAATTTGGCAACAGGTTTAGACAGTGGATTTGGATCAACTCAGGCTTGGAGGGCTGAAGGGCCTGTTCCTGGGCTTAAATTTTCTTTGTTCTTTATTCTTTGCTTTCCTTAAAAGTCATAAATATCCAGGTCCTGATGCATTCAGCAGTACTGTCAGATAACTTCCATTATTGACAATTCTTTAGGCTTTTTCATTCACAATAATGGAAGTTTTCAGTTTGCTTTCTTACCAGAAGTAGCTTCTTTGGTCCTTGTTACAGTTCAAGTTTAACTGCCTGTTTAAAGATAGCTTTCTTGTGAATAACACTTTAAATTCTTCGGCAGGGTAATCAGTCGTCCTCATTGCATAATGCAACCAGTTATCAACCAGAACATGATGAACTGCCTCTAATTCCCACAGCAAGTGGACTGCAGTAGTTCAAGAAGGCAGCTCACCACTACCTTCTCATGGGCAACTAGGGATGGACAATAAATGCTGGCCCAGCCAGCACTGCCCACGACCTATGAATTGTTTTTTTTAAAAAGAAACTTTGCGGTGTTGAGAACATTTAAAGTATATTTACAGGATTTAGGCAGCAATCATCAGTGCCAGAACATGGGCTCGTAAGGTGGGACAAATATTCCCATCAGATTCCTTGGACAAAATCCGCCTGAATTTAGGACATATGTTTGTGGAATTCACATTAGAACTAAGAGTCACCAAGCTCTCTGGTTGAGACAGACGAAACAATATGCAAGCCTAGGGGCAGCTGTCTGGAACAGGGGTTTAGCTTGAAAAGCTAAAGGAAGACCCACACAAACACCTCCGCTAAAGACAATGTATACCAGCCTGCAGAGCAAACAACTGTGATGTTCTGGCGCCTACAAAATTACGAAACCATTTGACTTTTAAACATTTGCTTGGATGCAGAGATACTGAACATTCCACATCATTGTGTGACATGTGAACCTGATTGCCTTGAATGGGCCTTCACACTATCAGCAACACGTTAACCTACACCATCTCAAAGAAATAATGGACATTCAAAACTATTGAAACCCACTCACTGTAATTGAAGAGCCATTCACACCTCATCTAATACTCAGGAAGCTCATTCAGCCCCGAGAGGAGGAGGAACAGCTCAGTGATCCAATCCAAATTTGGTGAGAGATAAGGGAAACCGACGGTCAGTATAACTGCGGAAACCTGATCTCTGGGGTTTGTTCAGCAAGAGATCCAACCAGCACCAAGAGAATCAGCCACAGCCAGTCACAGACTCAGGAAAAGAATAAGAGTGAGCAATCTTCTTATCCACGAACTGACAAGGAGTGACTGGAGAGCCAAGACACTGATGGGGGAGCAGCGCCAATGACGCTTACCTCTGTTTAAGCCAAGAGGAGTCACTTCAGGGGTGAGCATAAGGTCATTGAGACCCTCTGTCGCAGCTCAGTGAGATAGGGTAGGGAGGGTAGTCTTCACAGCCAAAGGTGTGCAGGGCACTCCCCAGAGAATGGTTAGGACCCCGGATTTTTGTTTACTCTCTCTCTCTCTTTCTTTTTTCCCTGCCACCCAGTAATTAGCAGCTCTCTGCAATTCAAAATCCATTGTACCAAGTTGGGGCAGCAATGGTCAATTGGGGTGTTAGCTGCTGTTAGACAAGTCTCATCTCACTTGTTTCATAACATTGTTTTGTTTTCTAAATATTTATTTCTTGTCAGGGATTATATATACTCTCAATTTTGCTTGCTTTAATGAAATCAGAGTTTCCTTTGCCGCTGAAGTTTCTGCCTCCTGTTTTTTTTCAACACGTCATATCTCACTACATAAGCCCAGTGTCAGAACCAAGGAGCTGTATTACAATAAACCAACTAGCAATCCGTAAAGGGTTTAGTGAGACTTGCCACCAGATGTCAAAGAGTTCAGGTGAACTTACTTAAAAACATTGTAAAAGATAATAGCGTGAAGTTTTTAGGTTGACTTCATGTGGAATATTGAAGTCAAGTCCAATTATAAAGTGAAGTTGAGAGCACTAAACTTAAACATTTACTTCCCCTGATTATTTACAGGATTCATTCCAAGCGAAAATGCATTTTCACAAGTTTTACACAACTTATCAAAACAAATGCACAAAGAAAACGTACTGAAGGAAAGCAATGGTTTCCTGTGACCCAGTCTGGGATAGCAGCTTGCAACACTAGTTGACTGAGTACAATCTCTTGATCTGTTCTTTTGACTGACATTCTGGCTCAGTCATTGGTATTTCAATTTGTTCCTAAGAATCATTAGGTATTGACCCTTTAGGGCAATTAACCCATCAGGTATTAATCTCCAGCCTCAGTGACTGTCTGTGTGGAGTTTGCACATTCTTCCCCATGTCTGCGTGGGTTTCCTCCGGGTGGTCCGGTTTCCTCCCACAGTCCAAAGATGTGCAGGTTGGGTAAATTGGTCATGCTCAATTGCCCATAGCATTAAGGGATGTGTAGGTTAGATGCATAAAGTCAGAGTTAAATACAGGGTAGGGGAATAGGTCTGGGTGGGTTTCTCTTTGGAGAGTCAGTGTGGACATGTTGGGCCGAAGAGCCTGTTTCCAAGCTTTAGGGATTCTAATTCTAATTCCTTGTTAATTACTGCTTTTTCTGGATGATTAGAGACATCTTGAGCTCTAATTGGCTTATTATTGCACAAGCAATTTGTGATCAATTGTGGGTTGGCTAGGCATTGTCTGCCCACTTCCTGAATAGTTTCTTCAGAAGTAATAGTGATCTTAGTGACATAACTTGGAATGTCTCCTGATTCACTTTTGACATGGCAATCACTGTAAGAGCTTATTTCTCTTAGCTTACCTACTCTTCACCACAAAAATGTATCAGTGAACATTGAATAAATCTGCTCAGAGCATTTAGTGTCACACCCTCATAAGAAACTATATTTCAAATGTATAAACTAATACATATAAACATTTTCCACATGAATCATTAATTGGCAAAATATTATTTAAATGTAGAAAGACTACAGAAAGCTGCAGCACAATGTGATTTGGGGTTCCTCATGTATGAATCACAAAAGCTGGCGTACAAGTTCAGTAATAGGGAAGGTAAAAGGATTGTTGATCTTTGTTTCAAAGGGACCAAAATATAAAAATAGACATGTTGTGCCAAAACTATGTAGTAGTCAGACCATATTGAGAATACTTGGAAAAGTTTTGGTCCCCCAATTTGATGAAAGGTATAATGGCATTGGATTCAACTGTTGTGAAGTTGAAGGCATGTACAATACCTTCAAGAGAGAGTGAAAGTGTTTTGCACGAGAGCTTGCAGGCACCTGTCATGTGACTGACTAACAGTCTAAGAGTGGACTGGAAAATTGAAAATATGTAACATTTGGCTGTGAAACAAATACCTGAGTTTTTGGTTGCTATGCTGACAACCATTCGAATTTAACCAATTAGTTTAAATTATGCCCCAGGATACTAAAACCCAATCGATTTTGAATTTACTGTTTCACCAACTTCAAATGAGACGATCCAACGTTTGGGGTAGGAAGAAGCAGACATGTTGAGAGAAAGCCAAAAAGACCAACAGCCATTGCCAGAATAACTTACAACAAAATACTCTCTATCAAAGGTACCTTTTTCTCATGAAATATCTTTGTAGCAAAAGACTAAAGGCGACACAGGGAAATCTACAGCCAGAGGAAGACAGACACTGACAACAGCCACTATGTGGTTTTGAAATTAATTTGATGTAATTTTAATATGGGTGGCTATTGGAACAGTATATTGTTACAGAGTTGGAGGCAGATGACAAGCAGTTAAGAGAAAGAAGGCTTAGAATTATAAATAGTTCTTATTTTAGTGTTCACTTTTGGAATTAAAGAATAAATTCATATTTTTTTCTTTAATGACATTTGGGAATTCTCTGTCACTCTTATTTTAACAGATTACAAGGCGTGGTGAGCTTTTCTGGCTATTTGTTTTATCTAACAGCGAGGTTCACCACCATGTCGTAACATAGTCCAAAGAAGGTGCACTCTGTTGACCTTGAGTATAGTGGGATTTTCTATGAGGAAACGTTCAGGATGTCAGGCCTGTACTATTGCCTCTCGTTCTTTGAAATTCCAATCTTTTTGAAATATATAAATTTTAAAAGTCTTGATAGGGTAGGTGCTGAGAGGCTATTTCTCCTTGTGGACAGTCGAGAACCAGAGGACATAATTTCAAAGCAAGGATTCACCAGGTAAGAAAAATATATAAGACTATATGACCATAATATATAGGAGCTGAAAGAAGACATTCAGCCTATTGAGTCTGTTCCATCACTCAACGAGATCATGGCCGATCTAATAGTCCCAAACTCCATTTTCCTGCCTTTTCCCCATAACCTTTACTGATTAAAAATTGATCTGTTCAAGTCTTTTATGAAAGGACATTGGCTGTCCTTACCTGGTCTGGCTTTCATGTGACCCGAGACCCACAACAATCTGGTCAACTCTTAGTTGCCCTCTGAAATGCCACTCAAGTTCAAAGATAATTCAGGATGGCCAACAAATACAGGCTTTATCCATGGTACCCACATGTCATAGAATCAGACAGACAAGATAAGGAGGCATTTCTTCTCAGAGTAGTGTGAATCTATGCAATTCTTGACTACAGAGGGTGTAGAGACTGTGTCATTCCATATCTTTATGGCTGAGATTAGAAAGATTTTTCATCAATCAATGGTTATGAGGAAATAGCAAGAAAATGGAGCTAAGGATGAACAGATTAGCCGTGATCTCTTTGAATGTCAAGCAGGCTTGAGGGATTAAATGCCCTACTGCTCCTGACCTTGTAAATCTTACTTTTGACTTGGACTATACAAATATATATATGATACCAGGTTGACCATAAAGACTGGTGAATCATATCAAACAGCATATCCCTGATATGCAAGAAGCCAGGTATTGAAAGTACCCAACCAGCACAAACTTGTAAATCTCACAGCACAGTGTCTAACATTGGATTCGATTCAAAAAGTAGAGAATATTTGCTGGATAATCTTGAAGAACGTGAAGAATTATACTGACAATTAATTTAAGATTGTAAGTCAAGCTCACAGTGTGGTGCATTTGTATGCAATAGAAGCTACATAAATTAATGCACTGGGTTTTTTTTACAGTTACAGTTATTATTACAGTTGGAAAGAACATGTGCATACATCACAGCTGTTTCAACTCAACAAAATAGGTGACAGCCTATCTGTGCTGCAGCTTTCTGCAATCTTTCTTTGTTTAAATAATATTCTGCCCTTCATTTTCTGCCAAAGTGGTAATCTCACATTTTCCCATAATATTTTTGAAGTGCCACAATTTGTTTACCAACCTACAGCAGGAATTTCAACAAGCATTGACAACATTGTCTTTCCTTTCATGAAAGATGGACAGAGCAAACCTTGGCAAAAATATGGCTGCTCCATTCATAGATCAAATCAAGTCCATTATTACTCCATGCATATTGACCTAAGCTGCCAAATCACTGCAATTTCCTTTTGTCATACTGTCAGGTCCAAATGTTTATCTCAAGGCAGTATCTGAGCTGTGGATATGACATTGAAACTGAGTGCACAATGCCCTAAAGTCAAGTCAACAGGACAAAGCTGAAGGGACATGCTGTCTGATATGATTCACCGGTCTTTGTGATATATGGTCAACCTGATATCATATATATATTTGTATAGTCCAAGTCAAAAGTAAGATTTAGAAGGTCAGGAGCAATTGAAACTGAATGAGAGCACTAACTTTATTGAGTCTTCAAGCTACATATCAGCAGTGATGCATACCCACACAACACCATTAATTAGAGACAATATTTGAGCATTCAAGGGAACACACAGACAACAGAGTCAGTGTGCATGTTCCATGATACATCCCTGGAATTTCTGTCTTGTGCTTTCAGGAGGCAAAGGAACGTACTTATCTCTAGCAATGGGTGTAAGGAACCAATGGTCCTCACAGAGAAAAAATGGCTGGAAGTAATCAAGAGAGTGACAACAGCAGCGCTATGCCCAGAACATGGAGCTCATGTTTTAATAACTTATCCAAGTCAGGAAAGGTGATTATGCTTGCTGATGCCACCGGAAATCTATGCTTTAAGCCTATCTATTATTTTTGTTTGTGTAGTGATCCCCATCCACACCATGTTTCACTCAACTTTCAGCATTTCCCAGCATCTAACTCTGCAGTCAGGAGACTATATGGACCTTAAAAATATGTTCTCAAATAAGTTCATGAGGGTCAAAGATGTTGCATTGTCCAACGATTCGTTCTTGTTTGTATTAGTATATCAACTGATCAATGTTCCCTGTACTTGGTTAGGTTTTGGCGGAGCCTGGGAGAAGAAACAGAAGCTTTCAGGCAAAGACCTAAAATGTCAGCGCTGTGAACATATGTGTGGATATCTTGTAGATGAAGAGAGAGTTTAAAACACTGCAAATGAACTTAAATCTGTCTCATCTCTGCATTGCATTGCTCTGAGATACACTAAGTACACATAATAGGCAGAGTCTCAACAATAATTTGTTAAATGGAATGTATTCAAGATCTTAATTGGTTCCCTGAGAAAGATTATGATGTATTCATACTGAGGCTGACCTATCACATATCTGTAGGAACCATGTCTTGCAGCTGCAATGACAAATGGGTATTGGCTATGGATGAGGAAACCATAGTTTGCCATGTTAAAAATCACACAACACCAGGTTATAGTCCAACAGGTTTAATTGGAAGCACATTAGCTTTCGGAGCGATGCTCCTTCATCAGATGATTGTTCACAATCACCGGATGAAGGAGCGGCACTCTGAAAGCTAGTGTGCTTCCAATTAAACCTGTTGGACTATAACCTGGTGTTGTGTGATTTTTAACTTTGTACACTCCAGTCCAACACCGGCATCTCCAAATCATAGTTTGCCATGATGGTGCGAAATCACCGTGACCTGGTATCCATAAGAATCCAGGCAGAGAGTGCCTTTATACTCTGATCACGGTCAGCACATGAGGATGTGTATGTATGTTTCAGTCCTGGCAAACAATTCATCCCATATATCTCCATACTTACATGAAGCAAATTGCATGTGTATCAATATATTTCTGGTAGCGCACTGGAAGGAAACACAAAGAAATCAAATGTTAGAGATTGGTGTTTTTCTCAGTCACTGTTCGTGTCTCTGAGGCAGTGACAGCATTTCACAGAGGCTGCAGGTATGACCTGAAAACCTCCACAAGTGGAGGGACTAGAAGCTCAGCCCTGTCACATTGGTAATATATCTTGTGACCTGTTTCCCTGTTAGCCTCACCTCCTCCAAGCGGCTCTCTCTGCGGTGCACTTCTGACCCATGCCCTTGCTAATCCCACTGCAGTATATCACTGCTACAATGCATTAAGGTGGTCTCCCTCTGCAAATGTGTTAGCTTACACATGCAAACTGTCCCTTCACCTAACATAGTCAGTTTTGAAACTGCTAACATCTAGGAAAAAAACTCCCCGATGATCATTTGCCAAAGGGAACTGAGACAACAGTGTTTTATCTCAGTCACTAGATTAATGCACTGGAAATGAAGCCCTGTTATTCCCCAAGTTATCACAAAAGTGAAAGATTTTTAAAAAGTTCATAGAATCCCCTACTCAGGTTGACAGAAAGCACTGACCAGATTTCTGTACTTAAAAGAAAGATTTATTACACATAAATGGATTCTAACCATACATAAACAATTATGAACTGGAAAAATATAACTCTACTGGTTAGTTCTCTATCTCAATTATAAAACATCTCTTTTGTGCTTTTAGACTTACACAAAGAAAAAAACTCTGAGTGTTATGGAAGACTGGGAACACAGTTCAGTGTCAATATGGTCGACCCATCGTGAGCTCCTGCATGCAGATCTAGGTTTCCTATTTCCTACAATCATTCTACACTCTTTAAACTTAATAGCATTTGTTTTTGCTGCTGTTTACCTATTATTTACTTATCTATGCTATGTAACGCTGTGATCTGCCTTTATTGCTCGCAAGACAAAGCGTTTCGCTATGCCTTGGTACACGTGACAATAAATTCAATTCAATTCAGTTCAAAGGTTTGCTGCAATGATCCCTTCGCTGGTAAGAACACTGCTTCTTAACTTTCTCTCTCCATGTATTTTCAATTGTTTGCAGAAGGCACAGAGTGACTGGTTCTCATTTATAAAGGTCGCTGACTCATCAATGAAAAGTCACACCTTAGAGTAACAGATGAGGAGAAATGAACTGGCTATCTTGTGCCGAAAGGCCTGCCCAGTGCTGTACTTTTCAAATGTTCTATTTTCAGGCTTGAGATGCTTTTTAGTGCAGAAGAAAAGCTTCTCTTAGAGAGATCTGATGGTTTCTGACTCAAACATTCACACCCCAAAGCTGTTCAGCTACCTGGGAGCCAGTTGTATTGTTGTTGGCAGACAGAAGCCTTTATCCTTGATGACTGGTCGCTGTTTTACAGACCAATCAGTTTCTAGTTGCCAGTCAAATCTCCATTAGTACACAGCCCCCTGGCAGCAGCCTATCTGAAACTTGGTTTTCCCCACTTCTTAAACCTACAGTTTTGCAATCAACATTTACAATGTGTGTCAGGTTACCTATTTCTAAAAGTGCAGCAATAATTCACAATCCTTGGCTATCGAGATAGTCTCCTTCTCAGTTCAGTCTGAAATCAAGAATACAGATATATTAAAAAAAATATGATTTTTAATAGCAGCTGCAATCTGTGATCTTTAATTGCCCTTTCAGGTCTCATCTGAACAGCGATAATCTTTCATTGTTGAGTTTCCAAAGCTCTGGAAAATGCTGGAGATACTAAATTTAAAGCTAAGTGTGGTTAAGTTTAAAGTGATCTCATTACTACTTCCTTGGAGTGTTCATTGCAGTTCTAGGAAGCCACATACCAGCAGGAATCAAGGTTTCAAGTGCAGTGTCTGGCTGTCCAAATGTATCATCATAAAAACTGGAAGTGGACAATTTGGGGCCAGACTGCAGCCAGTATCTAAAAATAACATATTTAAACAGACAACTATGCCTACGCCACCTGTTCTTGGGGGTTAAAATCCCCTTTCTGTCTTGCTAATGGCTTGACATCCTTCCCATTAATATGCTTGCACTAAGAAGTCTGCAATAGTCTTAGAGTTTTGGACCCCGTAGAGGATCTTCCACAATAAAACATCTGGAAATTTTTATTTGATCTCTCCTTTGCGACTAGGAATTCAGGAAAAGATGTGAGTAACCAGGTAGCTGCATTCATGGAGCTGCAGGAGTATTAAAGATCTTTATGAACAGTTTAAGAACAAATGTATTTTTTGTCATTTGTCCTGTGTGATTTTCAGTTTAGTTTTGTGTCTTCCTGTTGTTTTCCACTTGAAATGACCATCCAATGTGTATTTTCCTGATATAAATAATGTGATTCATCCTGATTGAGTTGTAATGGTAGAGGTGGTATAAAATTTCTCTCTGTTCTTTTTTAGACCCTTGATTGAGATTCTGCCCAATACTTGCAACATAACATTGACTAAAATATCACAATTGTTTTCAATAATGTTTTAAGGGGATGCATTTTTATTTTCCTTTAATTGTCTTGTGCGATTTGAGGCTTCGAGTTTCAAAGAAAAGGACTGTGGTGCCTTGATAGGATACCACTAAATTTGAATTGAATTGAATTGCATTTATTGTCACGTGTACCAACATACAGTGAACAGCTTTGCCTTGCGAGCAACACATGCAGATTGAATAGTTAAGTAGCATAGATAAGTAAATAATAGCAGCAAAACCAAAAACACGAGATAAGACTTTGTGAGTCCATTCGGTATTCTAACAATGGTCGGGTACAAACTGTTTCAAAACCGGCTGGTGTTCAGGTTTCTGTACCTTCTCTCCAATGGTAGAGGTTGTAGAAAAACATTGCCAGGGTGGGATGGATCTTTGAGAATGCTGACCGCCTTTCCTTGACAGTGGGCCTGATAGATGGATTCTACAGATGGGTGGTTGGCCTTTGTGATTGTCTGGGCTGAGTTCACCACCCTCTGTAACTGTCTCCGATCTTGAATAGTACAGTTGCCATACCAGTTTGTGATACATCCAGACAGAATGCTCTCGATGGCACACCTATAAATGTTGGAAAGGGTATTCACTGTCATGCCAACTTTCCTCAGCTGCCTGAAGAAGAAGAGATGTTGTTAGGCCTTTGTAACCAGTGCGTCCACATGAAGAGTCTAAGAAAGCTTGTTGTGGATGACCACTCCCAGGAGCTTGACACTGAGGCCTTTTGCTAAGTTGCTACAGTTTTCACTGTTTCCCACTAACCATGAGTTTCTCTTCAGTATCTAGTCTAATGGCAGAAGTCTTAGTCAGTGAAAGGATTACAATATGGATATACAGGTATACACCATTTGCCTCATTGTATTTGGAACTGATAAATTGCTGTAAAATAAGACAACTGCAGCTGTAATTATTGCTATGCAGTTTACATAGAATATTTATCGAGAATTTCCTCACCCTGTCTGTATATCTTCAATCTTACTCCCAATTGTATGGGTAAATAGGATTTCTACTGAAATTGCACCAAAATACTGCAGCAGAATGGAGAAGGTGTAAGAAAATTCCCGACCAGTGTGTTGAATCATTACACTATTTTGTAACAAGCTGTCAGAAATCAAAAGCACAATCCCCCTGAGGTGATACAATCTTGAGCTCCAGAAAAGTAGTTCCAGAGTGTCATTGGCAGGGAAAAATGTGGCACAGAAGCTTAGAACCAAACAATGCCAAGAATTTTCAAAGAACATTCCATTCCTAATATATTCATTTTTTTTATTCAGGGTACTGTCAGAATAGTTGGATTATATAAGCTAGACAAGCTAAGAATGATTTTGAGAGGAAACATTGCTGAAGAAAATACTGAATAGATTTTAAAAGAACAATGATTTTTCTGGATATGATTTTCAAGTTATACAAAAAGTGCAGGACAAGATGAGATTTTGATGAATGAAAATGCAAGATTGTTTATTGAGAAGCATTGCATTGTGCTAAAAGACAGCAAATAATAAGGTGTATAGGTAAGGTTAATGGTTGTTATCTTTTTCCCAGGATGGGGGATTTCAAGACTGAAGGCACATTTTTAAGGTGAGAGGCGAAAGAGTTAAAAAAGACAGGAGGGGCAAATTTTTTACACAGAGTGTGATTCATATGTGGAATGAACTTCCAGAGAAGTGGTGGACGTGGGAACAATTATAATGTTTAGAAGACATTTGGATAAGCACATGATGATGAAAGGTTTGGAGGGATATGGGCCAGGAGCAGGCAGATGGGACTAATTTAGTTTAGCATTATGTCAAGCTGGGGAAGGTCATTTTCTTGGTTTCGCTCTATTTGATTTGATTGTTGCCAGAACAACTCCAGCGATGGTGACTTTTCCCACTCCACTACTGTTATCTCTGGAATCATATGAAAGCCTATCTTAGTTCTCTTGTCTTTTAATGAGCTAAATTTGGTCACATCTTCCACAACATGTCCAAACTTTCACAAGCCTACTGACAAATCCTAGCTTTACCTCTCCAGCAGGTTTCACCACAGCCTCCATGTTTTCAGACCATTTGTCCAATATCCAGTCTTAGATGGGTTAAAACAGACTTCTTCAGTTGAATATTGAAAATATCGAAGCTATAGACTTGGTGTGGATTTCATTGCCCTTCCTGGCCATTTTTTCTTTAGGTTAAAGGAGAACATTTTGGATTTCAGCTTTGTTTGTTTGTTGACTCCATTTCCTCTCCATCACAAATACCACCTACTTCTACCTCCTAACATTGCCCATCTATGCCTCTGTTCCTTAAATCCTTGCTTTCATTATCCTCAGTTTTAATTATTCCATTGTTCTTGCCTTCTATTCTTCATCCATTCTAAACTTCAGTCATCCAAAAGTGTGCTGTCAATATTCTATCCCACAAGGTCATGATACCATTCTTAATAACATACATTGATGCTTCTCCCCTAGTTGCACCACATTAAAATTCTTAACCCATGTAAAATCCATCCAGACCATGTTGTTCCTATATCCGTACTCTCACTCAAGTATACAATTGACCCAGCACTGTTTTAGTATGGGTTCTTCTTTATATAAACTCAGACCGGACCACAAGGTTTCTTTAAACATTACTTATTAGCCGTATATAAATGATGATGTATCATCCTGTGTTCTGAGCTGGCCCAGTTCCAACCTTAGAACATAGAACAATACAGCGCAGAACAGGCCCTTCGGCCCTCAATGTTGCATCGACCTGTGAACTATTCTCAGCTCATCCCACTTCACTATCCCATCATCATTCATGTGTGTATCAAAGGATTTCTTAAACCCCCCTAATGTGACTGAGTTAACTACATTGGCAGGTAGGGCATTCCACGCCCTTACCACTCTGACATCTGTCTCAAATCTATCTCCCCTCAATTTGTAGTTATTCCCCCTCATACAAGCTGATGTCAACATCCTAGGAAAAGGACTTTCACTGTCTACCCTATCTAATCTTCTGATCATCTTGTATCAAATCCCCTCTTAGCCTTCTTCTTTCCAATGAGAACAGACCCAAGTTTCTCAGCCTTTCCTCATAAGACCTTCCCTCCAGACCAGGCAACATCCTGGTAAATCTCATCTGCATCTTTTCCAATGCTTCCACATCATATGGCGACCAGAACTGTACACAATATTCTAAGTGTGGCTGCACTAGCATTTTGTATAGTTGCAGCATGATATTGCGGCTCTGGAACTCAATCCCTCTACGAATGAAACCTAACACACCGTATACCTTCTTAATAGCGTTATCAACCTGGATGGCAACTTTCAGGGATTTATGTACATGGACTCCAAGATCCCTCTGCACATCCACACTACCAAGAATCTCTCCATTGACTCGGTGCTCTGCCTTCCTGTTATTCTTCCCAAAGTGCATCACCTCACATTTAGTTGCATTGAACTCCATTTGCTCCCTGTCAGCCCAGCTCTGCAGTTTATCCAAATCTCCCTGCAACCTGTAACATTCTTCCAAACTGTCCACTACTCCACCGACTTTGGTGTCATCTGCAAATGAATAACAATATCTATCAATAACACAAGACTACTAAAGTCAGATTACATTGCAACATTCTTCAGAGGCTAATCCACGAATTTATTGAACCTTAATTTTGCAGCTCCCATGTTTCTATTGTTCTTTTGGTTATATCCAGCCTTACCAGTGTTGGCCAAACATTCACCAAATTCTTACCTTGCTCTGACACCCACTGCATTTTCCTAGCATTCCAAAAGAAGGCTTCTGTGTTTGGACAGAATAGCACACTTCATTGAAGTTGTCAAATGCTTCTCTGATTAAAGTGCCTCCATTATCTCATGTGACCTCCTTCATTTAACTTTTGGGGTGATCTGTGATGCTTATCAGAACTGCAACTTTATCTCAATTCCTTTCATCCTGTAATACTCCATTGTTTCAGGTTTCCCCTTTAGCACCAGGGATTTGTTTGGTTTTGACATATCCAATTATTGATGTTTAGATGGCTGAACTTAGACTCAGGATATCTTCCAATGACCAGCAACTTGCTTATGCCTTTGCATATCACTGCAGATTTCTTCTGTTCCAGCACACATTTTGTAAGTCTGAAGTGCTTCCTGTGTCATTCTCTCGAACGTTCTTCTGTGTTGTTTGTTGCTCCAGGGTTTGTCTTCGGCAACCATCCGTTTCTGTTTCTCTTGAAGTCTTCTAATTTATCAGCATGTTATTTTTTTCCTTTTTTTCTTAAAGCCCTAAATTCTAATTGATCGTGGTTGGCACCATTTTGTAACAGCACTGTTCACTGCTGTATGACAGGGAACCATCATTCCATTACTTTGGGCTTGTAGGAACCAAGCTCACAAAGTGATGTAGATTGGATGACCACTCTTCTGGGCTAACTAGAAGAGTATTGTTGAGTAAATAATATGAAATTCATTGTATTCTTGTAATGATTAATGGCTTACACAGGTATGACTGACAATCGAGAGTCATAGGAGTAGGTTCACTCTGGCCAAGTCCCTGTAGTGCCAACATGGAGGATGGCACACTATCAAGTATTAACACTTTCATCCTCACATCCAACAAGCTGAGTTTTGAGCCATAACTTGGCTGACACCCAGGACAGCACAGCGGCTCAGTGGTTAGCGCTGCTGCCTCACAGCACCAGGGACTTGGGTTTGGTTGCAACCATGGGCAACTGTCTATGTGGAGTTTGCACATTCTCCCTGTATCCAAATGAGTTTTGCTTCCCTCCACAGTCCAAAGGTGTGCAGGTTAGGTGGGAAATATAGGGTAACAGTGGTAGGGTTGAAAGTTGAGTCTGGCTGGGATACTTTTTGGGGTCGGTGTAGGCTTGATGGGTCAAATGGCCTGCTTCCAATTCTATGATTCTACCATGGCTACATTGCCCTTACTGACACCAGTCTCGAGAATTTAAATCATACTAAAACACTGAAAGTGGTCAATCTACCAAAAATAAATTGTTGCCAATTATTGTTTTATTGAGCATATCATTTTGTTTTATATTCCATGTCACTAATCAATCGATGTACATGAAAGTTACATCTACAGTTACTGACACTATAAAAATGGTAAGCATCTTTACTCTTTGAGGTCACAGAACCATTAAAATGAATAGATATTCAGCAACTATCTTATGAAAAAAATCTCAATTGACATGTCTTTATTCATTATGTTAATTTTGTTTTGCTTATAGCCACATGGTAACAGCCTCCAATATTCTCTTTCAATCAATGGGAACTGAAACTTCCTAAGTTTGCTTAAAGGAAAACAAGATCATTTGGGTGTAACTAAAATTAATGCACAAAACGTTATTATGCACATAGTTCAGATTAGATTGAAAAAACAAAATCTAAGATTTTATAAAGTGATATTTACCAAGTATTGTTAATAAAGTATAAAATCACAGAGAAACAAGGAAAAATAGACATCATAGAGACTTCTCCTTGGCCAAGATTTAATGAAAATGTCAGCTAATAAGGAGGATAATACAACCATTAGAATGTGGTAACTAATTTTGTCTTAGGCTATTAGCAGCACTCAGAATACCGCCTCCAGGTTAACGTATGTTTGCAGAAGTTGACGTATTAGAAAAATGCTTGTTAGGCAATTGTTAAAATGCAATTATGGAAAACTCTGGCAGAATTGCTCCAGGATAGAAACTAAAATGGAGTTAATCACTTATTTCAATGCTGGTTATGCAGAAACAGGAGTAGGTTTTTGAGTCGTAGCACAACTGGCACTTATTGTTTCAGAATAATGTGAAAATTATACTTCCCAAAACTTGAATGAATAAAGCAATAGTGTATCATTAAACTAACATGGTTGGTGAGTGGATCAAAGAGTTTGCATAACTAATTGGTATAAAAATACTGAATATATATGTATGCATTATGTGTAAAATTGAGAACTGTTCTGTTGGATATATTTATAAATAAGAGTCTGTTGGTTTCTTTCTTAGTTCACTTTTATGTGGCATATGGCAGACATTTTGAAACTTGTCCAGGTGACAGCTTCAGGAGAATGTTTTATGGAATCCACTGGTATCAAATTCACGATCTGTGCTCCAAATATGCAATGGCCTGCGCTAAGACTGTAAATATTTATGGTTGTGTGTAAAAAAGTCTTCCCTCATATGTTCACAAAAAATAAAGTTCTCCATATTAGACAATTTTACATACAGAATGGCATGTTTACAGTATAGTAGTTGGAACATGTCAGTGTCTCTGCTTTACCCAAATCTATTTCCGTCACTTTTCACCTTAGCCTACTGGAATATATTTCAACCCCTTTCCACATCACATATTTATCTAACTTCTCCTTAACCGCATCCAAGTATTTTGATATTGCTTTAAGACAGAAGATGCGAATGAGCAAGTATACAGATTATGTGACTAGTGGCCATTGTATCGTAGTATGCAATGTGAGGAGATGTAACTGCCCTTATCTGTAACTGTTGTACTGAGTTTCTATATCAAATCTGCCTCTTGAAAAATCCCATAATAGGTCTACAAAGTAACAGAACTAGTGCCCAATTATCAGTCCTGATGTTAAATTAGTAAGTTTACGTCAGTAAACACAAACCTGCAATATGGTTTCACTTAGGCAATGACAGGGTAGCAATGCAAAGTTGAAGACTTCCGAAAGGCCTCAGACATGATTCAAAGTGGTACAGAACTGTACGTTCACTGAACTCCTGAGAGATAAAACCTCTACACAAATTTTGCTACCTGAACAATGAACAGAGCATCATAAATCCTGGATGTTGGAGATCTGAAACAAACAAAAACAGAAAGTGTTGGAGAAACTCAGTAGGTCTGGCCTATCTGTGAGTCCAGTAAGTCTTCTTCAAGAACTCGGTTTTCTCTTAAATTGTTTGAATGGAATCTGGTAAAAGACACTGGTCAAATTTGTTGTGACATATATTTCCACTGGCCAATCTATGAAAGGTTAAGCCAACATGAGTGAAGGCTATGGGTTACTGTAACACCCAACATTC
Organism: Hemiscyllium ocellatum; assembly: GCF_020745735.1. Classification (NCBI taxonomy): domain Eukaryota; kingdom Metazoa; phylum Chordata; class Chondrichthyes; order Orectolobiformes; family Hemiscylliidae; genus Hemiscyllium; species Hemiscyllium ocellatum. The sequence goes on along the minus strand of NC_083421.1, from coordinate 27,341,643 downwards.
GAGAACTCCATGACAAGTTTGAATGCCCTAGTTGCATTTTTCATGAGAAATAATAGGTTAAGATACTCCATAATGAAAGTCACATCTTCAGGAAGGCAACACTCATTAAAATATATGATGGAGGCCAAGTGTTAGGTGACATAGTACACTTTGTCCCTGAAGGGAAAGAAAACAGTTCAACTGCAAATATTAAAAGGACTGTGAGATCTATAAGTGCTGTCAGAAGTATGGGACTGAGACTCACAAACATAGGAGTGGATTCACCACCTAACCTTCAGTATTTGGCCAGTCAAATTGCGACAATGTTGAACTCTGTAAACAGAGTGCCTTCAAGTACACTGAAGTCTTGCCTTTTGCGGGGAATGCATTCAAGAGAATGTTGTAATTGGTAGTTTTTACAAATGTTCAAAACATTTGACCAGGAATGAAAGGCTTGTCATATGATAAGTGGTTGAGGAATCTGGGTTTGTACTTGGTGGAGTTTAGAAGGATGATAGGGATCTCATTGAAACTTACAGAATACTGAGAGGCATGGCTAGAGTGTATGTGGTGAAGATGTTTCACTAGGAGGAGAGACTAGGACCTGAGGGCATGACCTTAGAGTGAAGGACGACCCTTTGGAACTGAGCTGAGGAGGAATTTCTTCCAGCAGAGTTTGGTGGATCTGTGGAATTAATTGTGGTAGAAGGCTGTGGAGCCAAATCATTGAGTGTCTTTAATGCAGAGGAAGATAGGTTCTTGATTAGAAGGGGTTTCTGGGTGTCAGGGAGAAGGCAGGAGAAGATGTTTGAAAACATATCAGCCATAATCGAATGGTGGAACACACTCAATAGACCTATTGGCCTTATTCTGCACCTATACCTTATGGTCTGCACATACAAAATTCATGATATGTACACACTGTGCTCATTCACTCTTCAAAAATTGTGTTTGAGTGAACATTAGAATTGCAGTAAGTGAAAAGCCCCAAAGTATGACATAAATAAGTCAAGTTAAGAAGGGCTGACATGTGAATGAAGAGAGTTCACTGTATATCAAAAGTGAAGTGCTCTGAGACCAATCCTTTGATGACAATGGTGTCTTTCAGGATAGAAGGAAGTGAGAGCGAATTGGATAAACTCTTGATTGCAGCACTGCGTCGCATATCTGTGGAAGTGTGGACCATGTCGCTAGTGAATACATGTTGCTCAAAACAAAAGTCTCAATGTAAGCTGAGTGACAAAGCTCTATATGAAATATAATTGATTCTTCAGCAGGGTCACCATCCACTGCATCTAGACAAGCATCTGCAATGCAATGGTCATTTTCCAGAAAAGCAGCCATTGTAGAAGCTTTAGCCATGTGTTGATAGTCTCGGATCTGGTAGAAAAGTACACGCACTGAGGAAATGTTTATCGAGCTATCCCACATCCTCCCCATGTCTGCATGGGTTTCCTCCCACAGTCCAGAGGCGTGTAGGTTAGATGTATTGGCCATGCTAAATTCCCCATAGTGTTCAGGGATGTGCAGGCCTGATGGATTAGCCATGGGAAATGCAGGGTTACAGGGAAACTGTAGGGAGGATGGGTCTGGATGAGATGCTCTTCAGAGGATCGGTGTGGACTTGATGGGCTCAAATGACCTGCTTCCACACTATAGGATTCTATGAAGTCTCAAAAAACCAAGGCAGGCATTTCAACCTGACCATCTCAATACTTGTCCACCTCCATAGCCACCTTTGAACTCCTACCACAAGAAACCAACTTGCTCCATCTTCCCATAACGAAAATTGTGCATGATGGAGTCCTTTATATTGAAGTAGTTCTGCCCAGTCAAGGTACCTGCCTCATTAGAGAAAATCTGGCCCGTTATTCCACAGAAAACAGCCTGGGAGAGTCTGAACATCTATTCCTTCAATGCCTGCCAAATTACACCAATGGCTGTATACCGAAAAACTAGAGTGTGCAGGATAGTGGGGTGTTAGTGGGCCAGAGGGCCTGTGCTGTCCTTATTGTTCAGAATAGATGAAACTGAAGAACGCCAGTTTTCTAACACTAAACTGCACAGGTGTTGGACATGTTAAAAGTTATGATAATTTGCTGAAAGCTTTCTGGACAATCGCCAGAAAGATTACCTTCAAATGACAGCATCTCAACTTTTTGCTAGCTTTAATTTGAACTGATTTTCTACTTTGTCAGAAAATTACACAGCCATGCTGACAAGATTACATCCTCCTGCGTGCCCTGTATTAATAATAATAGCTGCTTTGTTGTTCGGTCTGTTCCCTTTGTTCTTATCAAGTCCTGATTGTCTCACATTATGACAGTCATCAAACCTGAACTTAATTTTCTTCTCAGCTTGGAAACTGAGGTGACTTTTGGAGGTGAAAATATAATCACCAGAAGTTATCTCCTGGGTTAATTTCAAAGATAACTGTGGAAAAAATGACAAAGGAGAGGAATTAAGTGCACAGCCTTTATACCTCAGGGGCATGCTTTGATTCCAATTGACTATTTGTGATATGTCATTGCATGTGTATACAGCAGGGGGTGCACTGCCAGTAAATTCTATGCTCTGAGGAAGATCAGCCAGTTTAAACATGGCTGCATTGCCACTGTCAAAGGACTTGAACTTGGCTCTGCTTCGCAAGACTGACATTGATGGGATGTGATTCTCAGCTCTCTGCCAACCTTCTAAGTGAAAGCAATTCAGGCAGAATCAATCTAGTTCCTCATGGGGAATGACTCCAAGCAGCAGAATCGTTGACTGTTCAGCTTTAATTATCATTAAGCTGCAGACTCTGCCAGAGAGATTTATAACAAAACCTTTGGTGTTGGATGAGAGAAATGTCATAAGGCCGCAGTGGGAGCTCCTCTTGTGATGAAGGAAAGTTCCTGCGGACAGACGTTAGAAGCAGCTTCACTCTGTTTCTGAACTTGGCTTGAGAGAACCTTCTGTCAATATGGGCAGCCCTTTCTGAATATATGTGCAATTACATATAATCACATGTAGGACAGTCAACGGGAATCAACGCAGCCTCCCCAAGGTGAAAAGTCTGTGCACTAATTCCTCTCCTTAGTCATTGCTCCCAGAATTGCTTTTGAAGTTGACCCAGGAGGTAAATTCAGATGATTATTTTTTCAGCTCCAAGCGTCATTTCAGTGTCCAAGCTGACAGCAAAATTAGGTTTGACAACTGCCACACTGCGAGATGGTGGACAACTTGACTGCTGGCTGGAGGTCTGGTGAGGGCCTTTCATTTTCGGGAAAGGCTCCGGAACAGTGCTAATCAGACACGCAACTGAATCGTGACAGGTCTTCCCTGGGATCAAAAACTCTGGGTTTGGAAATCCCATCCCATGTTCCCCACCCTACACTGAAAGATGCCAAGCAGTCTGAGGCTAGCAGTTGTGCCCCTTGCTCAGCAGTACCCACTGGAGAGATTTCTCCAGTTGAGAGTGGATGCCAGGATCCCTGGAGGATGCAGGCCATGGGTGAATGATGGCCAATGAAGTTCACAGGATGGGAGTCATGGGGAAAAGGGAACAGCAGCATCATGACTGGGGATGGCTAACAAGGTCTCTTAATCATTCATTCCTCTTTGAGTCATCTTGTACTTTGTCTTCATTGATTACAAACAATGTTATCTGTGACAACTTGATAACTGGATAGTGAATTGGCTAAAATTCTCTCCTTGGAGCACCCTATGAGCCTTTCACATGTCCATTACCTAAAGACAATAGCAGGGAAATGGAGTTAAAGTCAATGATCATCCAGAGACAAATGGAAAGGCAGAACAGATTGAATATTCTAAAAGTGTGGTGCTGGAAAAGCACAGCCAGTTGGGCAGCATCCTAGGAGCAGGACAGTCAAATTTTCAAGCATCCCTGATGAAGAGCTTATGCTTGAAACATTGATTCTCCTGCTCCTCAGATGTTGCCTGACCAGCTGTGCTTTTCCAGCTTTTGACTCTGATCTCCAGCATCTGCAGTCCTCACTTTTTCCCAGATTGAATAGTCTTGTCATGCTCCGATAAACTGTCTCTTCTGTTTCCCTTAACTAGCCATTCTTCTTATTCTGATATTTGTGACAAGGTTGGTATTGTGTTCAATTTATTGCTTATTCCTCTGTGGTGCTGCTTGTTTTAAATGATATGTTGTATTGTTTCTCAAATTTAGCTACCTCCTGATTTTCTTATCTCGGTTATATTTCTTTCCTTTCAGATATTTGGATATTGCAGCTCAGAGTTAAGGTCTTGGGGGGAAACGTAGCATTTCTATGAGCCAGTTTGCTCTAGAGAATGAGTATCTTCATAATTATCTCCCCTTGCCTGTTGTCATCTCTTTTGGGAGTTAATTCTTGGTTCTTGTTGTTCCCTGATGTTTGCCTTCGCTGTTCATTATAGCGTAGTGGCCTCACCAATAGTGCTTTAGAAATAGAAGTTTCTTCCTCCTCACATACAGGATAGGGTGACCAGTTTTAGCAAGGAAGTCTGTTCACAGTAAACCATTGATTTCAGAAGAAATGAAACATCCTGAGAAAATAGTGAGAAAACTGAACCAATTCGCACAAACCACTTCGTCAGACTTGCTTATAGAAGTAATAATGTATAGAAGCAAAAAGAATAATTACAAAATGCTCAAAACAGTACCATTAAATTTCAAGGGATTGAAATACCATTTTCCATGTTCCTGACACCTTCTGACAAGCAATAGATGTTCAGAGTGATGGATAAATTTGTCCTTTCTGTAAATTTTCAAGGCAAGTTGTAGGACCCGGATGTTTTGCAATGCTACTTGGATGTTATAGTTATAACTACAATGCAAGCTTTTCACAGTGTGTGAACAGTCTAAATGTCTTTGAAGGTTGCATCATTTATCATCAGAGCCATATTGCTCAGGTTACCTCTTTTTTCAGTGGAATGGAAAAAGGTCACAGAATGTTATGGGCAAAATGCATTCAGCACAAATTAAGTTGCTGAGATCTTGTGCATTACTTTAAAGAAACAAGCTAGATGCTTGCTCCAAGCTACAAAGCTGACCCAAGCCCTGGATAATGATTAATTACAATAATAATTTACTCTTCCTCGAGGTCATCTCGCAGCCTTTCAGGAGGTTTTAAAAGTTGCTATTTTTATATGTAAATAAACACTGTTTTAAAGCTCTGGACATCATTTCATTAATTTCCTAACACTCTGACTGTTATACATGCATACATAACCACTAAAGGGTTCTGTCTCATTTTCTCAAGTTATTTCCGGTTTTAAAAAATGGGTTACACACAGGTAGTGGAGTGAATATTCTGATTAATATGCCTTTTTTCTTGATAACCCATTTTCCTCTCTACTTAGCAACCTACACAAACTTCCGTCTTTTATATACTTAAGGGGAGCTGCTGACACAGTGGCATTATCACTGAGCTCTTAATCCAGGGAACTGGGAAAGATTCTGGGACTGGGTTCAAATCTACAATGGCAGTCGATGGAACTTGAGTTCAATTTTTAAAAACATTGGGATTTTAGAATCTACTGATGACCATGAAACTGTTTTCAATTATGGGAATAACCCACCTGGCTTACTAATATTCTTCAGGGAAGGAAATCTACCACCATCACCTGCCCTACATGGGACTCAAAGCTCATGGCAATGTGGTTGACTCTCAACTTCCCTCTGATATGACCCAGCAAGCCACTCAGTTCCAGGAAGCTAGGGATGGGCAACAAATACTGGCCATTCAGCGATAACCACATCATAACGAGTGATTAAAAATACGCATTGATAAAGTATGTTTTAAGATTATATCTAAAATTCCCAAGTGCAATTGCAGAGTGTCAACAAATGTTGGGTACGTCCTTAATGTGCACTTCCCATGAAAGAATAAGATTCGATTCCCTACAGTATGGAAACAGGCCCTTCAGCCCAACAGTCCACACCGATCCTGCAAAGAGTAACCACCCAGACCCATTCCCCTTACCTATACTTATCCCTGACTAGTGCACCCAGCACTATGGGCAATTTTAGCATGGCTAATTCGCCTGACCTGCACATCTTTGGATTGTGTGAGGAAACCAGAGCACTCCCATGCAGACACAGGGAGAATGTGTAAACTCCAAACAGACGGTTGTCTGAGGCAGGAATTGAACCTGAGTCCCTAATGCTGTGAAGTAATAGTGCTAACCATTGATCCACTGTGCCGCACAAACATAAACATAAGGAAATACTGTCCAGTAGTACTGGTCAATAGTTTTACAAGCATGTTTAAACAGAAACATGAGACATAAGTACTTCTGAAAAATTAATATGACTGTACCCAAAGCAGAAACATTATCCAACGATTTGTACAGCCTGTTACACTGAACACTGGTGAGTCCCAATTCTTGTTAACACTAGAGGTTGAATCTTTTTCTAAGTTCAGGAAAATCCAACTTGTGCGCTTGTATACCAAACTACATTCCCAACACATGCGCAACTTGACATGCCATTATTGTCTTTCCACTCTGGTTGAATTCACAGTGCATTTTGTGAGTTATGTTGGAGTGCTTGATGAGAGTGATTGTGGAAGCTGATTTATTTTGCAGTTCCTTCTGCTATAACATGCGTTTTGCAAATTGGCTATAACACAAGTGACGTTTCATGGACATTGTTTGGATAACACAAACTTGCTACTGAATGGGTAGAGCAATTTTCTATTCACAATCTTCAACTGCGTGATTTTCTATCGCGGTTTCCCATAGCAAGATTTTCCATATTGTGATGTTGCAAAGGGGGACACAACAGTCATGTTATAGCAGAGTGACCCGTACCTCAGTTTACTGACACAATATCTCAGCTTCATTCTGTTTAAATGCCTCTTAAACCTCGCCACTTAGCTTCCTCACCCACCATGCTAGCAATTAGCCAATCAAATCAACCCTGCCTGATCTATAGCCTATATATCCCCCAAACACAAAATAAAAACACAGTAAAACTTTCGGGTGAGGCACACTGGCCAAACACATCTTGAATATCTCGAATTAGAGCTCCAGTGTAAATGTGTTAAGCAGCATTTTATCAAATGTGTTCTGGAAATGCTGACGATGAAAGTTCAATTTGCTGACAACACTACCGTTGTAGGTCGGATCTCAAACGTCGATGAAGCAGAACGCAGCAAAGAGATTGAGTGCTTAGTGGCATGGTGTAAAGACACCAATCTCTCCATCAACATCAGTAAAGCAAGGAAGTGGAGTGGAGGGCATGCCCATGTCTGTGTCAGTGGTGCTGAGGTAGAGATGGTCAAGTGTATCAAATTCCTGGGAGTAACAATCACCAGCAATCTGTTCCACCCACATTGACATAATGGGTCCAGAAAGCACAGCAACTCCTTTATTTCCTCAGGAGGTTAAGGAAATTTGGCATGTCCACAAGAACTCTTATGAATTTTTATCAAGGCACCATAGAAAGTGTTCTATCTGGATGTATCACAGTGTGAGGAGATGGCAATTACTCTTTCCAAGATGAAAGGAAACTACAGGGAGCTGTGTACACAGCCCAGTCCATCACACAAACCAGCCTTCCACCCATTGACTCCATCGATACTTCCTGCTGCCTCAGGAAAACAAAACAATCAAAAACCTCTTCAGTTACACTCTCTTCTACCCTCTTCTGCTGGGCAGAAAATACAAATGTTTGAATACACTTACAAATAGATTCAAGAACAGCTTTCCCACTGTTTTTCGACTTTTGAATGGATGTCTCAAATGTTAATTCTGATGTCTCGCTTTTACACCTTCTCGGTGGTTGTAACTCTGTATTCTGTACTCTGTTCTACAACTCTGATGCACTTTGTATGGTATAATCTGTCTGTAGAGCATGAAAAAACAATACTTTTCACTGTATCTCAGTGCATGTGACAACAAATTAATCAATCAATCAAATCCACATAAAGCACCAAAACAACATTATTCCCATCCAATTTTTATATCATCACATCAAAAAATGTGCATCAAATTATTTGAAACTTAGCTATACTTAAAAAGATGATGCTGGATTTTCTTAATTGACTTGCATTTGCGAAAGTGACTTTTTTTTCAAGTTATCATTTACAGAACCATTTTGACTGAAATAACTCATCAGAGGCCGATATCCTATCACTAAGTAACTCTTTCCCTTCATGTAGAGTGTCCTTGCCACTGAACTAGCTCTGTCAGAGTCAGCGCTCACTCTGACATTCCTGTTTATTTTTTTAAAATTATTTATTTTTTTCCTTTTACCCCACACTACCGCTTAATTGTGGTAGTACTTATTTTTGCCCCAGCACCCATGTTGTGTGTGTGCAGGTGTGAGGCACAGTGAGAGACACAAGGTGCACAAATCTTTATTCAGTTTCCACCACCAGGAAGAAAAGTGGCCAGTGACAAGTAGTGCCCTTTACACCAAAGGGCAATGCTGTGTGATCAAACAGTGAAGGGGAGGGCAGGGATTAAATCAAAATAGATTTGGATGGGGAAATATTACACTCCACTCCCTGCGGCACCCACCTCTCCCTGAACAACTCCAGGGTGTTGGTGGACACCGCGTGCTCCTTCTCCAGAGACATCCGGGGATATTCTTGTTTATATCCGTCAGCCAAAACTCCCTAATTAACAGCCCCAATCAGGGAACTCATATTCTATGGAATCCACCTGGCTGAACTCATCACACATGCTACATCCACCAGAGAACATTACAGCATAGTACAGGCCATTTGACCCTTGATGTTGCACCAACCTGTGAAACCAATCCAAAGCCTATCTATCCTACACTATTCCGTTTTCTTACATATGTTGATCCAATGATCATTTAAATACCCTGAAAGTTGGCAAGTCTACTACTGAGGTAAAAATGATTGGTCTGCAGTTCATGGATTTATCTTGGCAGCAATTACTTTGAAGAAAAGTGTAATGTTTGCATTCTCCAGTCCTCTGACATCATGCCCGAGTCTGAAGAACATGAGAAAATTATGATCAGTACCTATACAGTTTCCACTCCATCGATGTACCCCGTTTGTTCTTTGTGCCTTATCAACACAAAGTATAGACAACCCACCTCTACCACAAACCAAAAAGATGTGAGGGTTTTGGTGAGGGTAAAGAAACAGTTTACCAGGTCGTTCTCTGGTTTTGAGGCTATTAGCTATGAGGGGAGATTGAACAAATTTGGTTTGTTTTCATTTGAATATCAGAGGATAAGGATGACCTGATAGAAGTTTACAAAATTATGAGAAGTATGAATAGAATGTATAGTTGGAGTGTTTTTCCCAGGGTAGAAATGTCAATTACACGGACATAGATTTAATGTAAAAGGGGAAAGTTTAAAGACAATGTGAGAGGGAGGTGTTTCACTCAGAGAGTGATACGTGCCTAATATGTGCTAACAGAGCAAGTAGCAGAGGCATATACAATTGAATGTTTAAGAGGATTCTTGGTAGAAACATAGATAGTCAGGGAATAGAGGGTTATGGACTGCCTAAAGGGAAAAGGTTTTTAGTTTAGAAAGGCTTCATGTGTTCTGCGGTCCTGTGGGTCAAAGGCCTGTTCCTGTGCTGTACTGTTCTTTGTTCTCCTTAATAGCAATTTTAAACCTGCCAAAAGATGGAATTACCACCATAATGGAACATTAGTCACTGTGCTATGGTGCTTTCTCCTTTTGGGAAGGCACTAATTTTTGTAAACAAACAAATATGCAAGACTAATCAATGTGTTGGTCAACGTAGCTTTAAAGGGTAAATCCTTATGATGAATCTTTGTATTAAAACACTGTATTACTGTACAGTGCCTCAGAGTGGCATTTGGAGATGTGAAAAGACCTTACTTGTACCTCTCAGCATATTCTCAACTCCTCAGCAGGCTTTCCACTTTCTTCATCAACTCACAACCTGGCATGTTTGAAATGAGGTTCCACCTGCCCGACACCATTGGACAAAAAGGGTAGACGTGAATGAGTTAGATTTTCGACTTCTATCTACAAAGTGGAACTCAGCTTGGGAGAACATTTGCTTTGCACATTGAACATTCCCAACACACAGTGAAAACTGATGTGAGATGAGGAATTGCAGCAGTGGATCAGGATTTTGTCCAGAACACTGAGATAATCAAGCATCGCAACACAAACAGACACCAAGATGGAAATTTGCTCTCTCTGAGCCATGTACAGATTACACCTAATTCTGACCTTGACTAATTTTTAGATAATCAACCTTGTCTCGTTTCTGCACAGACTTTAACTTAAACCTTATCAATAGGGACCTAACATCCATTTTAACTCGACCCGTTTTAAGAGGTTTGCATGAAATGAAGACAGCAATGTCTTTTCTGGTTGCAGCGTATCCTTTGATGTAAAGAGGAAGCACAGAGCTACACGATCCAGAAATATTGATTCCTGGAGGAGAGACTGACGGAGACAGAGGTCTCAGTGTAATTGAAAATTGGGCTTTTGTAAAGACATTGAATTGACAAAAACATTCCACTGACCTCCCACTTCCTTCATTTGTTTTCAAATCAAAACCAGAAAAATAAAGAAAGAGTCGTGAAATACCATCAAAATCAAGGGCCCAATTTATACAACGTTTAAAAGCTAAGTATGGTCTACTAAATTTCTGTGCAGTTTTACAATGTTAACTCAATGGCTTCTCTGAAGCCAATTTATACCAAAAGATATAGGAACAGAACCAGGCCTCTGGTCCATCAAGTCTGCAGTCAATCATGGCTGATATTTCTCAACCCCATTCTCCGGCCTTCTCCCCTCAATCTTCTTTAGTATTAGTATTAGTAACATGTTGATTTTCATATTTCATCTTCTATCCCTTCAGAGATGTTTTCATTATTCTCTCATAGTTTTTTTAAAAGGATTCCCAATCCTCTGGCTTCTCACTCATCCTCACCACACTGTATCATTTCACTTTTGTCTTTATGCTGTCCCTGACTCCCTGCAGTCACCACGATCGCTTTGACCTTCCCTTAATATGTTTCTTCTTGGAATAACTTTCTGCTCTGCTTCCTGAATTACTCCCAGAATTTCCTGCCATTGCTATTCCATTATCTTCCCTGCTCGGCTCCCCTTCCAATCAACTCTAGCAGGCTCCCCCTCATGTCTTCGTAGTTACCTTTACTCACTTGTGATACCATTACATCTGATTCCAGCTTCTCCCTCTCAAACTGCAGGGTGAATCCTATCATATTTTGGTCACTGCCCCTGATAGGGGTTCATTCACCTTAAGCTCCATCATCAAGTCTGCCTCAATACACGCCACCAAATCCAGAATTGCCTGTTCTCAATTGGGCTCCACCACAAGTTGCTCCAAATAAAATCGCATGGACACTCCACAAATTCCTTTTCTTGAGATTTCCCAGTCCACCTGCATATTCAAGCCCCTTATGATTATTTTATATGCCTTTCTTATCATCTGACTACTGCTAGGAGGCCGGTACACAACTCCCATCAGGGTCTTTTTTTCTTTTATGGTTCCTCAACTCTACTCACACAGATTCTACACCTTCCAACTCTATCACTTATTGTTATTCATTTAATTTAGTTTCTTACTAACAAGGCAACCTCGCCCCCCTCTGCCTATCTGTGTATCCTTAGATGTTGAGTTCCCAGCCCTGATCTCCTTTCAGCCAGGTCCTTATGCCACCCATAACATCATGCCTGCCAATTTCAATCTATGCAATAAGTTAATTTACCTTGTATCATATACTGCATCCATTTAAGTAGAACACCCTCAGTCCTGTGTTGACTGCCCCCTTCTCATAGTTGTCCCCTTATTTGCTATGCCTAAAAAGTTAGATTCCTGGCCCTTTACATTTTCTCTGTCCCATTACTTGTTCTGGAAACTTTAGCAAACTCTGCCGAACCTGCACCTCTCCCTTTATCTTTTTCAGTGCAACTGAACCCATATACACCAGCCCCCTCCATAATTTAGTTTAAAGGCCTATTCACAGCCCTAGTTATGTGATTTGCCAGGACTCTAGTCCCAGCATGATTCAAATGGAGCCTGTCTCATCAGAAGAACTCCCTCCTTCCCCAATACTGGTGCCAACGTCCCATGAATCCAACACATTATTTTTGTTCCCACACTAATCTTTATGCCACATGTTTACCTCTTTAATCTCATTGACCCTGTGCCAATTTGTTTGTGGCTCAGGTTATAATCCAGGGAGTGTTACCTTTTTGGTTGTATTTTATAAATTAGCCCTTAACTGGTCATATTTCCTCAGCAGATCTTGTTTCCTCTTTTGATACGTATCATTGGTCTCTACATAGACCACAACAACTGGATCTTTCCCTTCCCCATTCCAGATTTTTCTGCAGCCCATTTGACATATTTTGAACTGGGCACCCGTATTCAGGACTCTTGATCCTGACCACAGAGATTAGTGTCTATTCTCTTGACTATACCATCCCTGATAACAATATATTTCTCATTCCGCCCCCTTGCACCACAGTGCTATGTCAGTTTGCTCATCCTCCCTACAGCCTCTGCTTTCAAATACACTGGGAGCTAGAATCTCATGCTCATGAGACAATCTCAAGTGCTAAGGCTCCTTCAGCACTGCTACCTGAATCTCTCTACCTTCTCATTTGTAGTTATACCCTCCTGTCCCTGACCACTGCCTGAATTTGAGTGAGTTAAACTAAGGGGCATTATTTCCTCCTGAATCACACAGTGTTCAGTTAACTCTGCTCCCTCCCCGATGTGTTGCAGTGTTCAATGCTCAGACCCCAGCTCATAACTCAGAGCCGGAGTTCCTAAAGCAACCAACACTTGCGACAGATGTGGTCACTGTGAACTACAATGGGGTCCACCAGCTCCTCCATCCTGCACATTGCTTGCCCTGGCATCTCTATTCCAATTACAAAATTTTAAATTTGATTTGTATAGATTTTGTGCTGGAATTTTAACCTGTAAATATTTCCCCTATTTGCCTTCAAACTGAAAAGACCCGATAACAGATAGGCAAACTAATAGCTATCACCAATCAATGAACTTAGGGTTTTCCTGTGATGTCACTCCTTTGAGCTGGGCCCTGATTCAGACCTTCAATTATTCTGTTTTGAAAAAATACCTTTCAAACCATGTGCAACAAAGAAAGCAAACAAAAATTACATCTTCCCTTCCACAACAAACTCCCACATTGTCTCCAAGTTCCCAGGCCTATATACTAACTCAGGCTGTGTCTCACTCTGGATGGGATCTTTTCCTTCTGACTCTGTGAAGTCTACTGATTTAATGTGGGGTTAGTACAGTCTACGGTAGATGCACAATACTTCCAGAGTCAATGACACTCTGTAAATAAAGGAAATAACCTTCAGCGCCACAAAAACTGATTGTTAAACCTGAATCTTTCATGTCTTCACATGTAAACTTAATTTCGAATGCCTGGGAATTGGATTCTCTCCCTTCGAATAGTGATGTGGAGAGGGTGAGCACACTAAAAGCATGGGTCTCTTTCAATCCAATTCTCTCAGGATCATTCTATCTAATGTGGTAATGGTATCAGTCATCCTTCACTAACATGTAAAACACTGAAATCACTGGCTATGGGCCTTGAAGCAAATGGCTTGGTGCACTTTGTGAATAAAGAGCAAGAAAGTAAACACTTACAGCTTCTTCTGTGACCTCCCCAAGCACTTTACAGTCAAGTGTCTTTTTCAGAGCAGTTATCCTGCTGTAAACTAGTAAATAAAGCAGCCAATTTGCACAGTAATGTGCAAGATGCTACACCTATGCTTCTCTTTGAAATAGTACCATGAGATCATTTATGTCCGCTTGAGAGGCAGACAGGGCTGCAATTAATATGTCTCATCTGAAAGACAGCTCTTCTGGCAATCTACTACTCCCTTGATCAGTACTGTGTCAGCCTAGATTTAATGCTCACATTCCTGAAGTGGGACTTGAACACACACTCCACTGAGCCACATCACAAATAGGAATACCTATGGTAGGCAATAAAATTGGCATACAGAAGGTCATTTGTACTATCAAATTTTCTATTTCCGCACTGTCCAATGTGCTCTTCTTGAGGAATTCTAGTTTGTTGATGCAATACACTAAAGAAAACCATGCCTGTGTTTCACAATACACTCAAGCAGTATATTTCTCCCCACTTCCCTTTAAAAACTTGTTCAAATATTCAATTGTTTCTTCTGGTCTGTCACGCTGTGCTTCTCCTTTGTTTTTTTAATGGTCCTCAGAGAATTGGTCTCAGTTACAAGGTATGATCTTCATTAGCTGTGTAACATTTGATACAATATTGAATCCAATTTATGAACTGCTAAACACTAAGTCTAAGGTATCATCTGCTTTAGATTCCTTTTGTCACATGTGTTAAATAAAGCATAGGACATAGGAAAAGGAATAGACCTGTTAGTCCCTTAGACTTGTTCTACCATTCAGTTAGCTCAGAGCTGATCTGTGCCTTAATTCCATCTACCTGCTTTGGCACCAAGACTCCCAATATCCAAGTTAACAAAGTCTATCAATCGCAGATTTGGAACATAGAACACCACAGCACAGTACAGGCCCTTCGGCCCTCGATGTTGCACTGACCTGTGGACCCAATCTGAAGCCCATCTAACTTACACTATTCCATATGTCTATCCAATGACCATTTAAATGCCTTTAAATTTGACAAGTCTATTACTCTTGCAGACAGTACGTTCCACGTCTCTAAAATTATTTTAAAATTATTAATTGAGTTAGCATCCATTTGCAGAAAGGGTTCCACACTTTAACCATTTGAAAAGCAAAAGAGGAGTTACTGCTTATTCTCCTGAATCGTCTCACTCTGATTTTATGACGATGACGCCTTGTCTCAGATACCCCTTCAGTATCTAATATTTCTCTCTAGCTATGGTATCAAGCCCTTTCAAAACACAATTTAAATTCACTTCTAATATTGCAAGTCATGGCTATTTGAGCTCTTTCAATAATAGAAATGTAGAAATTTACAACAGAAATGGAGCCTATTTAGCCCAAGGAGTCTGGGCCAGCTGAAAGAAATGGTTATCCAACTAGCCTACTTTCCAATCCTTGTTCTGTAGCCCTGCAGATGAAAGCAGTTTAAGAACATAGTCAAGTTTATTTCCAGAATTGTTTACAATTAACCCTTAAACAGGAGAGACATACAGCACAAGTCTCTCAGAGAGATTAACAGGAGAGTCATATAGCATAAGTCTCTCAGAGTAGGCTGAAACCATCGAACTTTTAGTGAATGGCTGAATCAGTTCCATTACAGATACTGTTGTAATTTGTTTTTATATATATATATATGAGCGCTTTTACCTCCTTCATCCTATCTAATAATGAATTCTAGCTCTTGACCACCCTCCAATGAAAAGATTTCATCTCAAATTCTCTTTAGTTTTTCTATTTTCTCCTTTGGTTTTCCATATGTCACCTGAGGTCACCACATGCTGGTTAATCACAGAACTATTATGGTGCTGAAAGAGGCCATTTGACCCATCATGCCTGCACCAGTCTTATTACCTCATGTCAGACTCTTGCATTTTCCCTCTATCGAAGTAATCATCTAACATTCTCTCTAATATTTCAATTGAATCTCCCTCTACCACATTTCCAGGTCATGCATTCCACACCCTAATTACCCATTGTGTGAAAACGTTTCAACTTTCCTATCAAGCACTGTTTTTGGAGTTGGGTGTGTGTTCTTTTGTTTGCCAGATGCCCCTGTTAGTCACTAAGCCACTGAATTTCTCCAGGCTGGGGAATGACACTGAAAGACAGCAGCTTGAGTGCACTAGTGGCTAGATTCCTCCATGACCTATGAATCCCAGAGTGGGACTTAAGTCAAAGCCCTTCATTGCAGAAACAAAAGAATTATCCACTGAGCCACTTGGGCTTAACACCAGTGCTTCTAATAATTACTTCAAATTTATACTCCTTGGATACTGAGCCCTCTGTTAGGGGAAGTAAAACCTTCCTATCCATGATATTGAGTTTCCTCATAGTGGTAACACTCTCGCTGATTTATGATGCGCTGTTTCTAAGCCACAACATTGTATTTTACATGTGCTGCTCAGAACGGGGGTGTAAGCATAACTTTGTACAATTGCAGCAGAACTTCCTCTACCTGATATTCTATCTCTGTAACATTAATAAATCCTGTGACATTGCTTCCACTCTCTTGCTTCCCTTTTTCCTTTCCAAGGTTTTAGTTCTGGCACCCATCCCATCATCAGATGGTGATTTTTGACAGCAATCCTTTTTGAAACTAATTTTTCCTGAACAACTCATCAAATCTGAACTCCAATGAAGTATTCTGTCACATGCCCAATGTTCTCCACATTTCTTGGATGATCATGAGTTTGAAGGCTTTTAGAATGGGAATCTTGCCATTGGTAAATATCACAATGATTCCTGAAGTTATAAAGAAACAAACCTCTGTAAATAAAATCATAAAATTTATCCAACAATTAACAGGTCAAATTCAAAGCAGCATCAAAGAAGTAAGAGAGTCTAAAATTTGGCCAGCAGCAAGTATTCAGACAATAATTCGAACAGAGAGAGCTGTGAAATGGTCCAACTCGTCTTTGCTCTCTTGCATTTCAAAGATGACAATATTTTGATCCTTAAGAATTCGGTATTGATAAAATTTATCAATGGTAGTCTGTTTTGGCAGGCAGCCAGGATAGGAGTTAAAGCTGGAATGAAATTTTAAAAAGTAAAACATGTGATGATGCTATAGAGACATTTCTGTTTTATTGATGAAAAATGTCTCTTTCTCCTACAGGTTGAGGCAAAGTCAATACATTTCCTAAGAAATTATAAAACACTATGAATGTTACTATTTTCATGTTTGCATGTGCAATTGTGTATTAAGATTGATTAAAAAGTTTTATTGAAATGTAAAGTTTTTGCCACATCTAACTACCATATACTCTACAATCTCGTGCTCATTACAATATCATCCAGCATTGCTTCTTAGAGTAAATATCCATAACTGTTAAAAAAAATTATAATCTTATAATTTTCTCCTCATACACCCACACACAGCATCCTGAAGTTCTTAACATTGAATTCAATGTGTCGATGTTAGTTAACTTATAGAGTCATGCAGCACTGAAACAGACCCTTTGGTCTAACCAGTCCATACCGAATGTAATCCCAACCTAACCAGTCCCACCTGTCTGTTCCTGGCTCATATGCTTCCAAACCTTTCCTATTCATGTACTTTCCAAACGTCTTTTAAATGTTGTAATTGTACCCACACACACCACTTCCTCAGGAAGCTCATTCCACAAGCGAACCACCCTCTGTGTAAAACATTTGCCCCCCCATGTCTTTCTTTAAATCTTTCTAATATGCCCGGTAGTCTTGAAATCCTCCATCCTAGAGAAAATACAACTATCGTTAACTCTATCTATATGTCTCATTTTTTAATAAAGGTCTATAAGGTCACCTCTCAACCTCCTACGCTCCAGTGGAAAAAGTCTAAGTCTATCCAGCCTTTCTTTATCAACCATTCAAGGTGTTTCTGCTATAATGCCTGTTGATATATTCTATCCTGTGCTAACTTTTCCAAATTGAAAACACCTAATGGAGAGTACATCTCAATGCAGGACTCAATTTACATGTAGTAAAGTAAGGCTTTAATTGAGATTGATTCAAAATAAGCTTGTTGCCCAGTTGGAAGGTTTGGGAGAGGCTGAATAGGCTGGGGCTATTTTCTCTGGAGAGTCAAAGGCTGAGGGGTGGCCTTATAGAGGTTTATAAAATCATGACAGACATGAGTAGGGTGAATAGCCAAGGACCTGTTCCCAGGATAGGGGAGTCCAAAACTAGAGGGCACAGTTCTAAGGTGAGAGGGGAAAGATTTAAGAGTGATCTAAGGGGCAACATTTTCACACAGAGGATGAAGTGTGTATGGAATAACCTGTCAGATGAAATAACGGAGGCTAGTACAATTACAACATTTAAAAGGCAACTGAATGGGAAAGGTCTGGAGGGATATGTGCCAAATTCTGGCAGGTGGGACTAGATTGGTTTGGGATATCTGGTCTGTGTGAACAGGTTGGACTGAAGGATCTGTTTCCAAGCTGTTTATCTCTATGACTATAGTTGACTAAGTTACCATCGAATCCCTACAATGTGGAAACAGGCCATTTGGCCCAACAATGTCCTTGAATACTGTGGGCAATTTAGCATGGTCAACTCACCTAACCTGCACATCTTCAGACTGTGGGAGGAAACCAGAGCACCCAGGGGAAACAAATTCAGATACAAGGAGAATGTGCAAACTCCACACAGTCACCTGAGGCTAGAATCAAACCCAAGTCCCTGGCGCTGAGGCAGCAGTGCTAACCACTGAACCATCATGCCACCCTAAGTTCTTTTAATGGTTAGGATTTTCTCTTAGTTGAATCATTAATAGGCTTGATGGGATAGGTTTATTTTGTGGGGTGGGTCTGGGGGAGATTTGAAGATAACAGAATATTGACACATCTACTAAGACTAATGAAGGCAAATGTTTTGCTGTCATTAAGAATACATTGGATGAGATTTCAGGTGGGGCAGTTTAGGCTGAATGGGCTAAAATGGACCAAATGGCCATTCCTCGGCTGAATTTCAGTCATGATGTTCAGTAAGTTGTTTTTATTGAGCTGTATTTCTCGCAGCATGATAAATCTCCTTCAGCTCCTTTTCCCTTCTTCATGCAGTTGACCATTTACTGGAACTAGAGGCCATATCTTCCATTCCAATCATATTCTATAGCACAGGCAGAAGACATCAAACTATCACTGAACATGTGCAATTTACACATTTCAATAGCATTTTTCGAAATTGCCAGTTGCAGTTGGACAGTTAAATCTTTCCAGTTTTTCAAATATTCTACACTTCAAAGTGCACTTAACAGTCGACACCTAAATTCCTGCAGAAATGTTTTTTAACAACGTACAAAGCCCAAAACCTGCATGCTTAACACTTCTCAGAAAACTGATGTTGATGGTTTTTAAAGTGAAATCTTCTTCTCAAATGTTGAAGAAGGATGGAGAGGGAAAATTTGTTGGTTGGAATGTACATATTTAATATTCTAGGTGCAAATATTTCTTTCGCTTGCTGTCTTTGTGTGAGAACATCTGAAGCACAATCATTCAGAACATCAAACCCTGACTTTGAGGACCATATATTCTTTGTAGTTCAAGTGTAGCCCTGTAGTTATTGAAAATTCTCAAAGATTGTTTAAAATGAATTCCTGGAGGATTCAATCAGAGCTCTGAGCATTGTTCTGTAGAACGTTACTGTTCTGTTAGAGCCCCTTTAGAAATCTTATCAACTTCATAGGGTTTTCCAATACCCGCAAAAGCTTATTCCTCAATATATTCTAATCCTGACCATTATAACCTTATTCAGAGGTCAGGTTATTTAAAGCAGCTTGATACATTTGGCTGACATTTTTTTTTAAAAAGGGTCCCATATTCTCCAACCGACTCAATCTGGAATTAAACACTGTCTTAATGACAATCACATCAATGCTTTCGATTGTTGTAAAAACCCCAACTCGTTCACTTTAGCGAATAAAATCGGTCAGCCTGATCTGGTTTAGCCTACACATAACTTCAGGCTAGTTTAGTATTTGACTCTTAAGTGTCCTCTGGTTAATTAAAAACAGACAATAAATGATGGCCCCAACAGGGACACCCCCATAGTATCCCTAAAGAGGCCAGTTGTCCCACAGAGTCTGCTCAGACCCTCTGAAGAGCATCCCACTCTCCCTCCTTATCCCCGTAACCCCAACTTTCCCAGGGCCAATCCATCTAACTCGCACATCTTTGAGCTGTGGGAGGAAAACAAAGCACCTGAAGGAAACCCACGCAGACACGGGGAGAATGTGCAAACAGCACACAAGCAGTTGCCCAAAGCCATAAACAAACCAAAGTCCCTGGCAACTGTGAGTCAGCAGTGCTAACCACTCAGCTACCATGCTACTCTATTTTAAAAATTCCATGAACAAATACAAAAAACAGTTAGCTAGCAGCAATATTATGCTGGGATGGACTCAAGACTAGGATTGATGTCCCCAACTGGAGGGGAAAGGGGTCTTGAAAGGGCATAAGGAACCTTCTTTTCCCCAAGCTGGTATTCCCCACCCGTCCCCCACAAACTCACCTGACAGTATCCATGCAGAAAACTGCCAGACTCTCCATCTTGTCACTGCCTTGCCCTGCTTCACTGAAACAAATGATATTGGTGGCATCAGGTCCTTAAGTGCCATTGATTAGCCTGTAAGGGTCGCAATAGACCTAAGAAATGGCAGCTCGATGGGTGAACGGCCTTTTCACACTCACCTCAATACAACGTTGGGGTGCGTGGAGGATTTAGTTTCTTAATTCTCTCATAGGATGTGGGCATTGTTGACTGGGTCAGGATTTATTGCCCATTCCTAGATGCCCTTCAGAGGGTATTGTTGAGCTGCTCTCTTGAACTTCTGGTTTAAACTCGACGTTGGTACACCACAGTGTGATTAATATGGGAGTCCCAGGATTTTCACCAAGTGACAGTGACAGAATGTCGATATACTGTATTTCCAGGCCAGGATGGTGAATTGCTTGGAGGGGAAATTGCAGGGGACTCTGCTCCCATGTCTCTGCTGCCTTTTTTTTTAGATGGTAGGGGTTGTGGGTTGAGAAGGTGCTGTCAAAGGAATCTAAGGTCGTGATGGAAAGATCCACTTCATTTTATTACTTTTAATAACCAGGGATAGAGCTTAGCTGTAAAATGCAGCTTTAAGGTGAACAAAAGTCGATAAAGGCCAGTATCCTGTTACCAAGTCACCCTTTATTCACACGTGCATAGCACATGACACTGACCCAGTGAGCGCACAGATGGCTCCTCGAGTGACCAATACCTCTGACACTTCTGTGTACATCTGTCAGCCAGGACTCGCTGATTGGACCAGATTAACAGCCCCAGTCAGGAACTTCATATGCTATGAGGTCCGCCTGGCTGATCTCATTCCAATCACTACTTTAGGTAAAAGGAAAATTCCTCAGTGGGGGTCACAAACCTCAATTTAAATTAGCATCCAGCCCGAGAGGACATTGTAGTTGGAAGACGGGTATGTTGTTGGTGTGGGAGGTGTACTCACACTGTTAAAACTGTCCTTTAATACAAATGACTCATCCCATCAGACAGTGACTAACATCAGACACATACCTCTGAGTCTAGCGAAGTTCTCTTTGGTGCTCAATTCAATGTGAAGTAGAGAAGCCGGAAAATGAAACTAACCTGAATGAGAAGCAAACAAGAGCCTTTCCAATAAAACATGGTGTGCAAGGGCCCATATCCGTGCACAGCTGGAATGGCAGGAAGGAAAATAAACAGGAGTTTACGATTCCAAACCTGACAAGTTGCCCCACAGCTACTCTTTCCACACAGGTGAAACATTAGGTGTTAGAATGTTAGATCAACAGCTTCAACATCAGCATGGCCATCTGAGAATATGGAAGAGTGCACAGCAGCTAGGATTGATCGCAATTTTGAAAAAAGCTAACAATCCAGTTGTTTAGAATTCTTTACTATATGCTGCTTATTTTAGAATCCAGTCTTAAAAAGAAGTGGAATTCTTTGAACTATCTGAAATGAGGTTAAAAATCACACAACACCAGGTTATAGATCAACAGATTTTATTTGGAATTCTGCCCCACTAGCTACCTGATGAAGGACCAATGCTCCAAAAGCTAGTGCTTCCAAATAAACCTGTTGCACTATAACCTGGTGTGTGTTTTTTATCTTGTCCACCCCAGTCCAACACCGGCTCCTCCACAACATATCTGAAGTGAAGCAGTCCAAGGGTAGAGCCACAATTGAATGTATGAAGGATTCAGCTGAGGAAGGTGGCAGCTTCTGTGTGCTTACTGATAAAATTTTTGTTTTGCCTTTTTTAAGCCATCAGAGAGCCGGGATTGTTTTTGATATATGTAAATCTAGTGACTTCAGTGTTATTTGCCAAACATATCCTTCGTGTCTACAGTGTCAATTCTCAGCTACGTACTCACATCAAGATGTGATTCATGTTCCACTGGGAATGTAGCTACAACCCAGTGTCAATGTCAACACCATATTGTTTTTATAGGAGTTCAAGTAACATGGGTTGATTATATTGTGGCAACTAAACACAGGCTTAAGAAATTGGCTCAGAAGAGAACAAAAGGTTTGAGGTTGGGAAGAGAGCTTATAATGAACTGTACTTGACCTCCTTCCTATCAGATGGACAGTAACTGGCCCTCTGATGCGTAATTGATGTGTACAGAAGGGAATAAAGAGGCAAGAGAGATGGGACTCCTCCTCAATTTTCATTCTTCCTCCCTCACTCCAACAAGAAAGAATAAAGAACACAGAACAATACAGCACAGGAACAGGCCATTTGGCCCTTCTAGCCTGAGCTGGCATATTTTGTCCTTCCATATTAAAACTTTTTTCACTTACAGGATCCACATACCCCTATCCTCATGCAATTCAAGTATTCATCGAGGTGCTTCTTGAAGGTGAAATCTAGCCCAGCATACAGTGATCCAGAGATTCCTCTATGAGTGTTGCTTCCCTATATTGTTCAGTGTAATAGAGTATTCTCGTGCCGTGGCATTCGAAAACTGAAATGAGTTTATACATAGTTTTAACACAACATAAGCTAGGTCACAATTTGGGTCTCTGCTTTGTTAGCAACATGTGAAAGGGTTTGGGGAAGTCCAAGATGCTACCTGAACCGAGAGATTGTAACTTACCGGGAAAAAAAATAGGCAGGAGCTCTTTTCTATAGGGAATCAAATGGTTTATTTCATACGATAGGCAGCTGATTAGCAAAATTGGCAATTTGGAAAGCAGCTGAAAATGCGCAGCAGGTCAGGCAGCAGCCAAGGAGCAGGAGAATCGATGTTTCGGGCATGAGCGCTTTTTCAGGTCGATTCTCCTGCTCCTTGGATGCTGCCTGACCTGCTGCGCTTTTCCAGCAACACATTTTCAGCTCTGATCTCCAGAACCTGCAGTCCTCACTTTCTCCAATTTGGAAAGCAGATGAATTTGAATTTGATGGACTTTCTCTGTTGGACTGGCTGAGGTAAAATTAAGGTGTTATACTACCACCTCTGGCATAGGGCTGTAATTACAATTTATACTTGCATTTCCCATAATAAATGCAGACTCAGTAATTAATAATGGTGTATCAGATAACAACAGGAAGATTTTGCAGACTGGACATGCATGCTGATGACCTCTCTCTAATATGCTATGGTAATACAAATGTGAAGTATTGTATTAATTTGTTTTACTGGTGTGCAAATTATACACATTGATAAATGCATGGAAAGCAGAAAATGCACATAATACTCAACAGATGCTGGATTGCGTAGCACTCACAGTCGTAACCATTTCCTTGCAAGTAAGATGAACAGAACAAATGCTGATTCCTTTCGAATGACTGTTAAAAAAAGTCGAGAGTGTGGTGCTGGAAAAGCACAGCAGGTCAAGCAGCATCCAAGGAACAGGAAAAATCGACATCTGGGGCAAAAGCCCTTCATCAGGAATTTTTTTAAAAAGGCCAAGTGATGGTGTAGGATCAAGCAAAACACTCCAGTATTTAAAACACTGAAAAAAACCCTGGACCTTTGAACACTTTAAAAGGTAAAATGAGGTAGTTGCACTGAACTCTGGGGAAAATGCACAAATCCAACTCACAGAACGGGGATAGCGATCTTAGAACCATTGATCAGCCTGGAACATCAGTTTACACCTCCTCTCCAAAAGGACAATCAGCTGAAACTAGCAGACTCCAGCCCGAGGCAGTTTTTATACCTTGGACTATCCATTATAGACAGTATGGGGCCACAGAGATACCAAACATTCAATTCAATTGAAACCCATTCACACATATTCTTAAATATTGGGAAACCAACTAACTTCAGAAGGAAATACCAGAGACACAATGGAGAGCACAGATTTGGTGTGAAGATAAGGGTCCACACTCGGTATGATTGCAGGCCCGATCTCACCTGAGAGAGCAATCTGAAAGAGGAATCCAAGAGAACATTCCAAGAGCTATCCGAGATCTTCCAAGCATGAGCTCCCAGACACAGACCTGTTCTGAACCAGGAAAACCAATGGCAACTGACCACAGCCAGAAGATCTGAGAACTGAAACTCCAAAAACTAACCGGCCCACTTGACGCCACAAGGCCTCAGACTCATCCTGAGATGAAAACTGGGCCCACAAAACCAGCAGGAATGAAAGAAAACTAGGTACTTACCCAATGGATCCAACATGCACCTAATTGCATCTGTAGACTCAACCTAAACTGAGAAAAACCTACACATCTCAAAGGCCTCATCCAGGCTCTGAGTACGGCAAGTGGGAACAGCCAGGCACATGTCAAAACCATGTTTGCCTCAGTGGTGAGCTTAGAATTCTGAGACCCCAAAGTTCTGACTTGGCGAGCAGAGAAGGGAAAACGGTTGGCACAGTGGGACCCCAGAGTAGGACTTCTGATTAAAAATTCTTTAATTATAACTATTATTTTCTCTGTGTGTTAGCAGGATAAGGTTTCTACAGTATTAATCTAGTATTACTGTTCTCTGTATAATTCATTAATTTTCTTGTTGTTTGCATTTACCTATTTTTCTTGTACTATACTTACTTTTTGTATTTTAAATAAATGCAGAGATTCTTTTTCCCTGTATACCGCCTTTTTATTTCAGCAAAACAAGGACTGCAGATGTTGGAAACCAGAGTCTAGATTAGAGTGGTGCTGGAAAAGCACAGCAAGTCAGGCAGCATCCAAGGAGCAGGAGCAGTGGTGGACTCTCCCTCTTTACGGGCATTTAAACGGGCATTGGATAGGCATATGGAGGTTAGTGGGCTAGAGTAGGCTAGGTGGGCTTGGATTGGCACAACATCGAGGGCCAAAGGGCCTGTACTGCGCTGTATTTTTCCATGTTCTACGTTCTATGTTCTATGAAAATCGAAGTTTTGGGCAAAAGCCCTTCATCAGGAATATTTCCCCTACCCTAAATAAGTGCAGTGTCCAGAACCTGGGATCTGGGGGTGAATCAAACCAATTGAAAATCAGAAAATAACTGATTGCAAACCAGAACCTTACACTGGTGAACGACTGATCCCCTAGCCAAAGGTTTGATTGATTTTTTTTCCAATTGAATTATCTTTGGAGACATTTTTTTGAAAAAAAGAACTAACCACTTGAGGCATGGCCATTGGAAAACAGAAGGGAAATTAGGGAAGGAAAATAAGCAGCAGAGGCTTAATGAAAAAGATGTCACTGTTCACTGAATGAAATGATGTTTCCTATAATTGAAGAACATCATCTTCCCAAGTTAAAGATTGAAATTCACAAGTTTCATCACATCACATATTGTAATCATTTCATTGTAACCATTGTAACTGAAACAGTGAGATTCAGTGAGAAGCACTTAGAATTAGAATTTCATTGATAAAACATGGATCATTTTCTTTTACTCTAGGTATTTTCTGCTGGTATATGTACATAGTAGCCTCAATTGGACAGGATACATAAATGCAGTTTGCAATAAGATAGAGATACACTTAATGGGCGATACTCAAAGGCAGCATTGGGAGAGATGGTGTATGCGTGTGTATATGTATGTATATTAGAATAAAACCCCTACAGTGTGGAAATAGGGCATTCAGTGCATACTGACCCTCTGAGGAGCATCCCACCCAAAATCCTGCATTCCCCATGGCTAATCCACATTTTTGGACTGTGGAAGAAAACCAGAGCAAACTCATACAGTCAGAGGGAATGTGCAAACTCCACACAGACAGTCACCCGAGGCTGGAGTCAAACCCAGGTCCCTGGCACTGTAAGACAGCAGTGCTAACCACTGAGCCACCATGCCATACATGTTCAGGGCTAGGACGAGGGTGGGGTTGTACCAACTGGGCCAATTCTGGTCGTCAACTCTGAACCATACCTCATGAATATTGAAGGGAAATGATAAGTAGACAGAGGACAAAAGATCCTCCTGGATGGTGAATATCGAGTGACAGTGGCTGGCAGAAGTTCGTAACTCCCTTACACAAATAACAATTGTTGCTCAAATCTGAGATTGAGCAACAAGTCCAGATTATGAGAGATATGGCACTTTTTTTGCAGAAGTAAACTCATTGAAACCAAGAAAAAAGTATTGTTGAAATACAAACATAGAAACAGGAATAGGCCATTCAACCTCTTGACTCTGTTCTGCCATTCAATGAGATCATAGCTGATCTGTAGCCGAACTCCATATGCTTGTCTTGGGTCCATATTCCTTGATACCCTCACTTAATAAAAAAAATTATCCAACTCAGATTTAAATTTAACAATTGAATTAGCATTCACTATCACTTGAAGAACAGAGTTCTAAACCTCCACCGCACTTTGCATATAGAACTGCTTTCTAACATCTCTCTTGAATGGCCTGATCCTAATTCTTAGACTATGCTCCCTAATTTGACCAGTGGAAATGGTTTATCTTTGTTTACCCCGTACTTCCCCATTAATCTCGATAATACCACCCCTAAATCCACTAAAATCTAAAGAATAAAAATCTAATTTGTATAAGCTCTCCTCATAACTTAACCGCTGAAGACCAGGTATTATCCTCGTAAACCTGTGTTGAACACTCTCCACGGCCAAACATCTTTCTTAATGTGTGATGCCCAGGTCCGCGCACAGTACAAATACCTTAACACTGAGATCAATGCAGGTGGTGATCTCATTAAACCCAACTATCCTGTTGCATTTCTAAATGTAATATTCCTGTCTTAAAATGACATAGTGGAGTTGGGTTCTTCTGTGAGGCTACTGGATAATGAGGATAACTCTATCATCATGTTCACTTTTGTAGAATATTTCTAGAATAAGTGAACTAAATTTTCAGACTGGAAATGAACAAGTGTAAGATGCTGGAAATCTAAAACAAAACCTTAAATTGCTGGACATAGCTAACACCTACCGAAAAAGAAGCAAACTTTATATTTCAGGTCTGTGGCTTTGCATCAGAACTGGCAAAGGTCACGAACCTGGAGAACTAGTTTTTCTTTGCACTGTTGCTGCCATACCTGTTAATTATTTCTACTATTTTCTTATAGTTATAACTTAGGTCCCCAATGATATTTATGTCTGGCTCCTTCCGGCATTGAATCAGCTTTAGTTCTTAAGGATGGCGGTATTTCAGGAAGGCAGCCATTCAGTGCCTTCTCCAAAGCACCGAGGGCTGGGCAATAAGTACCGGCCAAGCCAGAGATTCCCACAACCCATAAATGAAAAGAAAAATAAATTAGTTCAAAGCATGCGTGCCTCTGCCACGGTAATAGGGGAGACAGGCCAATCAGGGTCCCATTTTTGATCGTTAACTAATCAATGAAAAGGATATGTCAATGCAGTTTGAGGACTAGACCTCTACCTAGTTTCACAGAATTTATTTTCCCAAGACCCAATAGCTCCAGCCTATACCCAGGTGAGTGAGCAGTCAGAAAAAAGCAGAAAGGAAGTTGTAGAAATGTGGCTCTATGTCATTTAGATCAACCTCACTTACAATTTTTACATTTCAACCTTTGCTATTCACCTTATCTATCACACAACACCAGGTTGTAGTCCAACAGGTTTAATTGGAAGCACTAGCTTTCAGAGGGACGCTCCTTCATCAGGTGGTAGTAGAGGACACAATTGTAAGGCACAGAATTTATTGCAAAAATTTACAGTGTGATGTAACTGAAATTATACATTGATTGTCTGTTGAGTTTTTCATCTGTTCGAATACCATTATAGTTTCACTTCTTGCATGTGTGAATCACAAAACTTTTTTTTAAAAGTTGCATTCTCAGCTTAACTGTAACAATTGGTGTTA
The DNA here is from genome assembly GCF_020745735.1 of Hemiscyllium ocellatum. Taxonomy (NCBI): domain Eukaryota; kingdom Metazoa; phylum Chordata; class Chondrichthyes; order Orectolobiformes; family Hemiscylliidae; genus Hemiscyllium; species Hemiscyllium ocellatum. The sequence goes on along the minus strand of NC_083421.1, from coordinate 27,313,772 downwards.
GCTAGACAAGATGTTGAAGTTGTTAGCCCCCTGTGTTCTCTGTCTGTGCCATGATGTTTAGATTAATTCTAATCTAAAGAGTGAAATAACAGAGTTTTACATGAATTCATGCAGTTTTTGAGCAAAGTACAATGTAACTCTGCAAGTACAAATTCACCCCACAAAATATATGTATATGTGCATGTGGGTCTGTGTGTGTGTGTGCGTGTGTGTCTGTCTGGATTGAGGGGTTGAGAGTGTGAGAGCGAGTGTATATGTGAGTGTAAAGTGTCTTAAGTCTGTGAGGGGGTGCATGTGAGAGTGTGTACACGTGTCTGGGGTGGGGGCTTGAGAGTGCCTGTGAGAGAGAGTGTATGTGTGTGAGAGAGTGTAGAGTGGTCTAAGTCTCTGAGAGGATGCAGGTGTGAGTGTGAAAGTGTGTGTGTGTGTAGGAATATCTGTGTGTGTGCATAGTGCAATGGTGATCACCAGTAGTGTGACATGAACCCAAGGTCCCGGTTGAGGCCCTCCCTATGGGTACCGAACTTAGCTATCAGCTTCTGCTCGGCCACTTTTCGCTGCTGCCTGTCCTGAAGTCCGCCTTGGAGGATGGTCACCCGAAGGTCTGAGGTCGAATGTCCTGAACCGCTGAAGTGTTCCCCAACTGAAGGGAACACTCCTCTCTGTTGATTATTGTGTGGTGCCCATTCATCCGTTGCTGTAGCCTTTGCTCAGTTTCCCCAATGTACCAGGCCTCCAGGCATCCTTGTCTGCAACATATAAGATAGACAACATTGGCTGAGTCACATGAGTACCTGCCATGTACAAGGTGGGAGGTGTCCCCACGTGTAATTGTGATATCCATGTCCACACTTTGACACGTCTTGCAGCGCCTGCCGTGACAGGATTCTATGGAATTGTCCTGAAAGCCGGGCAGCTTGCTACGAACAACAATCTGTTTGAGGTTTGGCGGTTGTTTAAAGGCAAGCAGTGGAGATGTGGGGAAGGTCTTGGTCAAGTGCTCATCATCATTGATAATGTGTTGCAGGCATCGAAGAACATGGCGCAGTTTTTCAGCTCCTGGGAAATACTGAAAAACGAAGGGTATCCTGTCAGTTGCAGCACGTGTCTGTCTCCTGAGGAGGTCATTCCGACTCCTTGCTGTGGCACATAGGAACTGGCAGTCGATGAGTTGAGCATTGTACCCCATTATGAGGGCGCCCCTGAGTACCTCCAGGTGCCTGTCAACGTTCCCCCTCATCTGAGCAGATCTGGTGTACGCGTAGGGCTTGTCCATAGGGGATGGCTGTTTTAATATGTTTCAGGTGAAAGCTGAAGAAGTGTAGCATTGTGAGGTTGTCTGTGGGTTTGCAGTAGAGTGTATAAATTCTGTGCCTTATAATTGTGTCCTCCACAACCGCCTGATGAAGGAGTGACGCTCCGAAAGCTAGTGTGCTTCCAATTAAACCTGTTGAACTATAACCTGGTGTTGGGTGATTTTTAACTTTGTACACTCCAGTCCAACACCGGCATCTCCAAATCACCTTATCCATGCCCTCCTTTACTTAGTAAACTTCTATAAAGCCACCTCTTCCTTCAAACTCCTATGCTTGAGTAGAAAAATGTTCCAATCTATCCAGTCCATTTTTATAACTCAAATCCTCACTTCCTGGCAACATCCTGGTAAACCTTTTCTGAACCTCCTCCATTTTAATAATATCCTTCCTAGAACAGAGGGAAAACCTTTTCACCCAGAGAGTAGTAGGAATCTGGAAGTCACTACCTGTAAGGGTTGCGGAGACCGAAACCCTCATAATGTACATACAGCACCGTCTGCATGAAAAAGTTGACCTTAAGCCCCGTTTAAATCCTTCCCCTCTCAATTTGAATCTATGTTGTCTGTTTTGCACTCCCCTACCCTGGGCAAAAGACGTTAGCTATTCACTGGGTCCTAGTCCCTCATGATTTTATAAAACTTTATCAGGTCATCCCCCACTAGCCCCTACCTATTCAGCCTCTCCCTAGAGGTCAAATCCTCCAAACATGGCAATATCTTTGTAAATCTTTTCTGAACCTTTTCAAGTTTTACAACATCTTTCGTATAGCAGGGAGACTAGAATTGAATGCAATATTCCAAAAGTGGCCTTTCTAATGTCTTGTACAGCCACAACATGACCTCCCAGTTCATATACTCAATATACTGACAAATGAAGGCAAGCATAACAAAACGCAGATGGTTGTTTTTTTTGGCAGCATGGACATGATTGGCTGAAGGGCTTTTTCTCTGTGGTGTTAATCTCTGTAACTTTAAGTGTCCGAGCATTCAGTCCCAGCAATGCTAGTCTTGCTAGCGAGAGCCATATCCCATGAAATTATCAAGAATAAAAACAAAGGTCATAAAGTATATTCTAAAATTGTGTATTTTTGGTTATTAGTATATAAAGCAAATTGAAAAATGTTACCCTGAGATTGCAAGGAGATATCCTAATATCTGGAATTCTGTTTGCTGTCTGTCTTCACAGCTTTTGAAGTAAATGAATTTGTTCCATTGGTTCATTGAGCAGAATGTGTTACAGACATACTGGTCATTGATATCTCATTTTTGTTTTTACTTTCCTCCTAATTGCATTTCAAAACTATGCTCCAATCTGTTCATCAGCTGAGGGAAAAATGACGCATTGGAAGAAAACCAGGATATAATCTCCTTCCCACTTAAATGTATATTTGTTCATTGCTGTATAGTATCCAATACTACATTGGTTTCATAGAATCCCTACGCTGTGGAAACAGGCCCTTCACCCTCACAAGTCCACACTGACCCTCTGAAGAGTAACCCACCTAGACCCATTCCTCCACCCAGTATTTCCCCCTGACTAATGCACCTTACCTACACATCTCTGTACACGGCGGACATCTAGCTTGGCCAATTCACCCAACCTGCACATCTTTGGACTGTGGGAGGAAACCAAAGCACCAGGAGGCAACCATCACAGACACGGGGAGAATGTGCAAACTCTACACAGATAGTCACCTGAGGCTGGAATTGAACCCAGGTTGCTGGTATTATGAGGCAACAGTGCTAATCACTGTGCCACCCAATGTGCCAGGTTACTCTAGGGTAGCTTCATCATTTTTCTCCCAGTTTAATTATCTTGTTTAACTGTTTTAATGTATGTTTTTAGCCTGAAGTTTTCATTTGGGTCAGAGAAATAAATATTCTTCTGTCACTTTCACTTTTAAGTGTTTCTGATTTTATCTACTTGTCAGACACATTAAGAGTATTTTGCTCAATAACAGAAACTGGGATGACAAGCCACTACCTCAAATAAAATGAATGTTAAGATTTTAAAGAGTACAGAGATAGCTGTACTGCTCTGGTCTGACAGGTGTCCTTGAAGTAACAGTATTTTTTCAGATCCAAACTGTCTCAGATGAGCAGCTATAATTATTCATGTTTTATCATTTGTGACACCAGTTGGTGCTCTTGGGGCATACATTCTCTACCTCTAGGCCAGGAGGCCAGGGTTCAAGTCCCAACTGCTCCTGAGGTGTGCAATGACATCTCTGACCAGTTAGTTTAGTACAATACCCATGCGCTTCTGATGGCTGTCAAAGTGAACCGAATTTCTAAGCCCCAGGCTCATCCCTGAGGCTCAGTGGAGATATGCAGCATGTCTCAAATAATCGTGAATCATTCCATTAAGATTGTGACAAATTGTGTCTCTAAGAATCATTATATCAACTTCAGAATGGACATGAACAATGAGAGTAACAGAGCCACATATCCCCAGGTATAAGCTTTCATGCATGTGGCCATTGATATTCCTGTAGCCCAGTCAGAGCATTCATCAACCAGGAGAGATTTCATTCCCCTTAACATTCAAATCACCCGAGAACATAACTAGCAGATTTTGCAAATCTGCGCTCAATGCACTGGGACAGCTACAATTTTCCTACTCTCTAGCTTTTCCAGGTACCACAGCATTTCAAATGCAAGTTTGAATACTCAGTGAAAACTGTGAGCTTCTGAAGAAGGGGGTGTTGATAGCAATGATGAATCCAAGGTCTGAGGCGGGGGAAAGATAAAATGCATGCCACTACTGCAATCATAGAGTCATACAGCATGGAAACAGACCCTTCAGTCCAACAGCCCATACCAACCATGTTCCCAAACTAAACTAGTCCAGCCTGTCTATGTTTGGCCCAGAACCCTCGACACCTTTCCTATTTGTATATTTATCCAACATAAGAAAGCACATTTGTATGCAAAACTGCAGTGGAGATCTGGGACTATCTACCCACAAGACTGTGGATCAATTGAAATTTTCAAAATGGAAACATTAAGTTTTGTTAGGCAAAGGAGCAATGGAGCAACAAATCATTGAGCAGACCATCATTCTCCTCAAAAGGGACATTCAGATATCTCCATTGGTGGGGTAGTTCTAAACATCCCAGTAAAACTCTCTTGGATAATGTTAATCTGCTACAATTAGTTCTGTGGAGGCGTGGGGAGAATCTGATTGTTGAAGACATTGGAGAATATGACTTTGTCTGATGATGAGGAAGATAAGGGAGCCAATAGGAGGCTTTATCATCCTAACAGACATAAGAGTAGAGAGTACAGAGTGATGATGACCATGAGACAATTCAGGAAAAACCCATCTGGTTCTCTGATGGCCATGAGGGAAGGAAACTGCCATCCTCCTCTGGTCTGGCCTACATGAGACTTCAGGCCCACAGCAATGTGGTTGATCTTAACTACCTTCTGGGCAATTAGGGCTGGGAAATGAATGCTGGCCCATTTAGTAATGCCCACATCCTGTGCATGATTAAACAAATGAAAAAATGCAAAATCATGAGGGGTCTGGATAGAGTCAACAGGAAGAAAGTTCCCTTCTGTAAAAGGATCAAGATTAAGAGGGCACTTAGTTAAAGGGATTTGCAGAAGAAATAGGTGTTTGGGAATAAATGATTTCCATGCAGTGAGAGAGTCAAGGCTGGAATACACTGGAAGTGTGATGGAGGGCAGTTCAATCAAGACATTCAAGAAGGCGGCAGATGATGATTTAAGTTATTAGTTGTAAATCGCGGATTTCAAGTCAGTATAGGGATTCTATATTCAGCTTTATTCCTTTCAGTGTGCATCAGTGCTTCCTGCCATTCGTCAGAGTACAGGTTGTTCTGCTATTGGATAATTATAATGTCGAATGATGATCATCTCGGGAGAAACGTGAGCATTTTGTCCACTGTGTCACATGAAGGAAGGGGGAAGAGAGATAACGAAACGACAGGGACATATGACAGTGCAGGGAATATTTGCAATACAGATTCCATCCAAATCTCTTTACTCCTGGCTAAACATTATTTGCACTGGCATAGTAGAATGAGGGAAGGAAACTGCCATTTCATCATTGTGTGTTTGCTGTAACGCAACTGACGAATTGGGGAGACCATTTCTAAAGCATGAACTTTTAAAACGAGTGCGATTACGTCGCCAACATTTTAAGCACTGTTTCTAAAGTGCAATTTTTCTATAACGCGGGGTTACACGGGAGCGCAGAATTGAGTTGTAGAGGAACTGCCTGTACAACTCTTGTTGGAAACATAGAATTTACTAACATAAGCTGGCCATTCAGATCTTCAAGCCTTTCTCTTTGATCATGACTGATCCTCTATTTCAATCAAGTTTCCTATTTCCTCTCCATACCCCTCAAAGCCTTTCGTATTTAAGATTTGGAGATACCGGTGTTGGACTGGGGTGTACAAAGTTACAAATCACGCAACTATAACCTGGTGTTATGTGATTTGTAACTTTAATATTGAAAAAAAATTATACTCTTTCTTGAATACACTCAGTGATGCAGCTTTCTGTAGTCAGGAATTCTGCTGGTAGACCACCCATTGAGAGAAGAAATGTTTTCTCATCTCAACCCTAATTGGTTTACCTTATGCCCTGGGATTGTGAAGCTGAGTTCGGGATTCTCCAATCTGCAGAGACGTCTTTTTGATGTTTCTGTTTAGTTTACTTGCATATCTACCGAAACACATTGAAGGCTTTCCAAGCTTCTGAATTAGCTTTTGATCTACCATGGCCTTAACCTGGTGCACAGCTGCAGTCTTGAGCTTGTTATGACCTGAGATGTAAAGGTTATTGGCAGTGGGATATAAACACCAGCATCGAAACGATGGATCAAAAGGCTTGGTTCTGTGCCTCAATACTCGATACAAAAACCCATAACTATGAATTCAAGCCAAAATGTAAGACAAACAGTCCTTGTGTGCAGTATATTGGATGAAAAATTAAAAGCCTTGTCGCTCAGTGCCACATGAACATTATTTCAAAATGTGAACAGTAACAACGTAAAAGCATCAAACTCAAACTGAAATAAAAACAGGAAGCAGTGAGGCAGTAAATGAATCTTTGCTCTAACATTCTACTATGCCAGTGCAAATAATGTTTAGCCAGGAGTAAAGAGATTTGGATGGAATCTGTATTGCAAATATTCTCTGCACTGTCACATGTCCCTGTCATTTCGTTATCTCTCCTCCTCTTTCTTTCATGTGGCAAGTCATTAACACAGTGGACAAAATGCTCACGTTTCTCCCGAGATGATCATTATTCGACATTATAATTATCCAAGAGCTGTAATTTGAAAAGTTAACAGTAACAAAGCTTGGAGGCCTGTCAGCACTTTTGCACAATTCGCCAGCAGCAGCAGCAATCCATAAGGAAAGCAGCTCCTCTTTTCCCTTACCCTGGCTCCACACACTCCAATACTTTAGAAAACGTTTCGGAATATACACGCTTCCACACGGTGCAAAGTATTTTGGCATGGAGTCATACAGAATGAAAACAGAACATTTGGGTCCAACCAGCCCAAGTGAACCATAATCCCAAAATAAACCAGGCCCACCTGCCTGTTCTTGGCCAAAATCCCTCCAAACACCTCCCCTCGTGAACTTATCTAAATGTCTTTTAAATGCAACTGTACCTGCATCTATTTCTCTAGGAGTTCATTCCACATACAAATCATTCTTTGAGTAAAAAGGTTACTCTTTCTTCTCTCACCTTAAAAATATGCTCCCTAGTCTTGAAATCCCCCAACACAGGAAATAGACCTTTGCTATTTACCTTATCTATACTTCTCATGATTTTAGAAACCTCTATAAGGTCTCTTCAACCTCCAGTGAAAAATGCCCCAGTCTATCCCACGTGTCCCTATAACTCAAACCCTTCATTCCCAGCCACACCTTGGTAAATCTTCTCTGAATCTTCTCCAATTTAATAATATTCTTTATATAACAAGGTGACCAGAACTGCACACAGTACTCCAGAAGATGCCTCACTAATGTCAGTACAGTCTCAACATGACATCTCAATTGCTGTACTCAAAGGTCTGCAAATGAAGGTAAGCGTGCTAAACACCTACTTAACCACACTGCCTACATGCGACACAAACTAAGTCCTACTCACCTCATCACCCCAAGCACTCTGTGAGGATTTAAAGGAAATCAGCTCTGGCTCATGATGTGATTACTTTGTCTTTGGAATGTCAAAGGATAAATTAAAATGAGTAATTTATGGAGTCATAGGGTCATAGAGATGTACAGCACAGAAACAGACCCTTCAGCCCAACTCATCCATTCTGACCAGATACTTTTACGAAAGACCTACATTAGTATCTGTTTTCGCAAATCTGAAAAGGATTTTTGCTTTTACAAAAAATAGCGATAATTTTTATCATATAAATCATGTACTTTGCTTTATACCATTTTCGGCTAATGAAAGGTTTCTTGGGAATGTTCTACTTTCAGATAGCTACTTGTATCCTAGTCCCATTTACCAGCATTTGTCCCATATCCTGCTAAACCCTTCCTATTCATTTACCCATCCAGATGCCTTATAAATGTTGTAATTGTACCAGACTCCTTCTGGCAACTCATTCCATTCTCTGTGCACCACCATCTATGTGAAAAAGTTGCCCTTGGAACTCTTTAAATTTTTCCCCTCTCACCATAAACCCATGGTGTCTCATTTTGGACTCTCCCACTCCAGGGAAAAGACCTTGTCTATTTAACCTATTCATGCCCCTCATGATTTTATAAATCTCCACAAGGTCACCCCTCAGCCTCCAGGGAAAATAGCCCCAGCCTATGAATAATATCCTTTCTATTATAGGGTGACCAAAACTGCACACCCATGGCTCAAACCTTCCAAACCTGACAACATCATTGTAAATCTGTTTAGTGAGCCCTTTCAGCTTGTTGGAAGTAAAGCAATACACGAAATATGATGCACAGATTACCTCAATCAGTCATATCGAGAGTACAGAATGACCTTTTGGAGTTCCCTTATAGATGACTAACATCTTATCTGCTGAACCCAACTGCTGAAAATGGTCAGTGTTTCTTTTCCTCTCTCACAGAGCTTGCCTAAAGTAAGATCAGCACCTTCTGTTGTCTCTTCATGCCTTGGAATTTGTTTGAAATGCTGCTCTGTAATATTTAGCTGCAGGATAGGCTGGACCCTTTGCAGTTCTGAGCTGCATGTAGCAATGTCTCAACGCATCATCAAAATCTACCAAAACACTCTCAAGGGATTAATTCAAAATGATAGGAGTTGCGAGTTCATTTTGCAGTTATAAAGGACATTGGTTAGGCCATTTTTGGGCTATTGAGTGCAAATCTGGTCTCCCTCCTATAGGAAGGATGTTATAAAACCTGAAAAGGTTCAGAAAAGATTTACAAGGATTTTGCCAGGGTTAGAGGATTTAAGCTATAGGGGGAGGCTGAATAGGCTGGAGCTGCTTTCCCTGGAGCATCGGAGGTTGAAGGGTGACCTTATAGAGGTTTATAAAATCATTTGAGGGCATGGATAATGTAAATTGACAAGGTCTTTTTCCTGGGGTGGGGAGTCCAGAACTAGATACTATATGTTTAAGGGAGCGTGGAACGATATATAAGAGAGCTAAGGGGCAGCTTTTTCACACAGAGGGTGGTGTGTGTATGGAAAGTTGTCAGAGGAAGTGGTGGAGGCTAGTACAATTACAATATTCAAAAGGCCTCTGGATGGGTACATGAATAGGAAGGGTTTAGAGGGATATGGGCCAAGTGCTGGCAAATGGGACTAGATTAATTTTGGATATCTGGTGGCAATGGAGGGTTGGACCATGCTGTACATCTCTGTGATTCTATGCTGACATCGGGTTGAAGGGAACTTGTGAAGTGTGCCACTGGGCTACAGATGATAGCAGTGGAAATTACTGTGACTGCTCTCTCTCTTTGTTATCAAGAGATGAATTAGCTTAGGTCTCGCCCTGATGGACTCATCAGGTGTGATTAGGATATTTCTAACAGCTTTGTTAGTACTCACTGGGCTCACAGTTGGAACATTAGAATCAATGAATAATTACTGCACTATTATTGAAGGAGCCCATCATGCTGTGGTGGTTAATTGAAAGAAGTACAAAATTCCACCTTCTGCTCTTTTCCCTTAACATTACATTTTTTAAATCACTTCACTATGTATTCCATTCCCTTGTTAAAATTGCCATTGAACCTGTTTCTATAATCCTTTCAGGTAGTACATCCCAACTCCTACCAAATCACTGTGTAACACTTTTTTTACTCATTCTGTTTTAGTTCTTTTTGACAGGAACTTCTGTCAGACAAAAAGTGTATCTTCTTAATTATTCTTTCAGAATCCTTCATGGTATTGAACACCACTATCAAATATTCAAGAATGGAGTTAACGATATTGGAGGGAGACCTGCAGGGTGCCTGTATAAAAAAATAGCTCAAGCAGAATCAGTGGCTAGAAATTCCCTCAGGTCTGCTCCCATTACATCACAACAACTTCCTCAGAGCTACAGCAGAAAGCAGACTTCCTTTACAGAATCTCAAAATTGTTACGGTGCAGAAGGAGGTTGTTCAATCCTTTTTGTGTTCTTAAAATGGTCTTCATTGCCTAATATCAATCTCTTGCTTTCTCCCCCTGTCCATGCCCACCATCTCAATCCAAATAGTCATCCAACACTCTCGTGAATGCCTCAATTGAGTCAGCCTCCACCACACTACCAAGCAACACATTCCATACCCTATGTAATTATTGTGTCAAAAAGATATTTCACACATCACCCAGGCTTTGTCTTTGCACGTGTCTTTAAATTAATTTCCTTGTGTTCGTGGTCCTTTTGTAGGCAGGAACAGCTTCTCCCATCTACTCGATCTTGCCTGCTTATCATTTGAAAAACCTCAACAAAATCTGCTCTCATCCTTCTTCACTCCAACAAAAATAACCCCAGCTTCTTCAGTGTATCCTCACAACTGAAGTTTCTCAATTCACATCAATCTATTATGCATTCTCTCCAATGGAATCACATCTTTCCCCAAACTGTACACAATACTCTAGCTAACAAGTATCTTATGCAAGTTCACCATCACCTCTTTGCTCTTGTACTCTTTGCCCCTAATAATAAAACTGACTTCACTGTATGCTTTATTAACTATTCTTTTCACTTGTCCTGCTGGTTTCAATGATCTGTACATATAGACACTGAGGTCTGTCTGCTTCTTCCCCTCCTTTAGAATCCCTACTTTATATTGTCTTTCATTCTTCTTCCAACCAAACAGCATCACTTCACATTTCTCTGCATTGAACCTTACCCACTCTCCCAACTTGTAATGTTCTTCTGGAGATTGTTGCTGTGCTCCTTACAGTTCTTCCAAGTTTAGTGTCATCAAGAAACTTTGAAATTATCCCCATGCACACAAAGATCAAAATCATTAACATATATCAGCAAAGGTAAGGGACCGCATGCTAACCCCTAGCAAACACCACTACAACCCTTCCGCCAGCCTGAAACATTTCCATTGACTATTACTCTCTGCTTTCTTATCACTCAGACTATTTTGGAACAAAGAAGAATACAGCACAGGAACAGGCTCTTCAGCCTGCCAAGCCTGTGCCAACACATTTTGCTCTTCCAAACTAAAACCATCTTCACATAAAAGGACATATATCTCTCTATTCTCTTCCTGGTTTTGTATTCATCCAGATGCTTCTTGAATGCTGCCATTGTTTCCACCAACTCCTCTGGCAGCGTGTTCCAGGCACTCACCACCCTTTGTCTGAAAAACGTGCCTTGCACATCTCTTAAACTCCATCCCTCACTCACCTTGAACCGGTGATCCCTAGTAATTGAGTCAGAAAATGTATCACACTTTCCACTGTATCCATGTTATTCACAATCTTATAAACTTCAATTAGGTCGCTCCTCAACCTGCTGTGTTCCAGTGAAAATAAAATCTAGTCTATCCAACCTTTCTTCATAGCTAAAATCCACCAAACCAGGCAACATCCTGGTAAACCTTTTCTGTGCCCTCTCCAAAGCATCCACATCCTTCTGGTGGTGTGGTGACCAGAACTGTATATAACATTCCAAGTGTGGCCGAACTAAAGTTCTATAAAGTTGCAGCCTAACTTGTCTATCCTCATACTCAATTTCCCTTCCAATGAAGGCAAGCATGCCATTGGCCTTTATTACTAATTACTACCTTATCTACCTGTCCAACCAACTTCTGTGATCTGTGGACATCCACACCCAAATCCTTCTGCATATCAATACTCCTAATGGTTTCACCATTCACTAATTTCCACCTGTATTGACCTTCCAAAGTCCATCACTTCACATCTGTCTGGATTAAACTTCATCTGCCATTTTTCTGCCCATGCCTCCAACTGATCTATATCTGACTTTAACCATTGATAATCCTCTTCACTATTTGCAAATGCACCAATACTTGTATCGTGCATAGGTGAATAAGAACAACCACATTTTCCTCCAAATCATTTATGTAGATCATGAACAGCAGAGGTCCCAGTGTTTATCACTGTGGAACACCACTAGTCACAGTCCTCTATTCTGAAAAGCATCCTTCAACCATTACCTTCTGTCTCCTATGACTAAGCTAGTTCTGTCTCCATTTTGCCAGCGCACCACTGATACTATGTGACTCCACCTTTTGTACCAGTCTGCCATGAGGGACCTTGTCAAAGGCTTTACTGAAATCCATGAAGGACGATATCAACCACTTTTCCCTCGTCAATCATTTTCGCCACCTCATGCTTCATTGACTTGATCAAGTCAATGAAGCATGACCTCCCTCACTCAAAACCATGCTGCCCATCGCTAATAAGTCTATTTGCTTCTAAATGTGTAGAGATCTTATCCCTGAGAATCTTCTCCAATAATTTCCCTATCACCGAAGTGAGGATCACAGGCCCATAATTCCAGGATTATCCCTGTTACCCTTCATAAACAATGGAACAACACTGGCTTTTCTCCAGTCCTCTGGGACCTCACCTGTGGCCAAAGAGGATACAGAGATGTCTGTCAATGCTCCAGCAATTTATTCTCTTGCTTCCCTCAGTACTATGAGATAGATTCCAACAGGACATGGGGATGTTTCTACTTTGATTACTTTTTTAAGATGCACAACACCTCTTCCTTTTTAAGAGCAATTTGAAATTCTAAATTCATAATTTTGTATCCACATTGCTCATGCTCCTTTTATACAGTGACCTATAAATTTCCTCAGAAGTCTGTTGTGTGATATTGTATCAAACACCTTCTGGAAATCCATGTATACCACATCCACAACATTACCATCTTCAAAAAACACCTCCAAGTTGGTTAAACACAAATTCCTCTTTATAAATTCTTGCAGACTCTTCTGAAACACCCCATCTTTTTACACATGACTATTAAGTCTATCCCGGTAATTATTTCTCGAAGTTCCCTCATTACCAAAATTAAAATAACTGGTCCAGAATTGGCAGACCTTAAAACTTACAACATTTCTTGAACACGGCTATATTGGTTGCAACTCCCTAGTCCTCTGGCATCTCCCTTGAATCCAAGGAGAATGAAAGATTATGACCAGTGACCGCACAATTTCTACCCTCACTTCCTTCAAAACCCTTGGTTGTGTCTCATCCAGTATCAGTGGCTTGTCAACCTTAAGTACCATCAGTCTACTCAGACATTTTCCTTATTACTTCTGAATCCATCCACTGACAGAGTTTCCTTCTAATCAGCCTTAATCCTTCAGTAACCACTCTTCTACAATTTATATGCCTATATAAGACTCTGGGATTTCCCTTTAAGCTAGCTGCTAGTCCTTTCTTATAAATCCCCTTTGTTTCTCTTATTTGCTATTTTAAACCTTCGCTATTTCTCTTGATACTCAGTTGTATTTCCCACCTTGCATGTGTCATAAGCACACATTTTTTTTCTCATGTTAATTCCTACCTCCACTGTCATTCAGGGAACTCTGAATTTGTTTGTTCTACCTTTCCCATTTGATGGAATATACCTTGGCATCACCTGCTCTTTAAAGGGAGCCTATTGTTCAGTTACTGTTTCTCTGGCCAACTTCTTGATTCAGTCAATCCTACCCAGCTGTGTCCCCCCAACTCCACCGCTGCCACCCCCACCCCCATTGGCGCGAGCTCTCCATCAATCAATTTTTCTCACTTTAGATTATTGCTATTGTGGGAGAAAAGAAAACCACTCTGCCTGCCCAACACTTGCTCACAGAAACTATGTCTGTTTTAGCCAAACAGAGCCTACCCATAATGCCATTGGCACCTCAACTTGACCACACCCAGCCCAGGACCTAACAGTGAAATGAGACATTCCCTAAGCAGTTTCCCCGACTGAAGGAATACACTACCTAGATGATCTGCTAACTGGGTTTCCTACCTCACAATAGCATCACTGCTCCTGTTGCCCAGAGAGCATTTCCTGAATCCCCAGGTACTTAATCCCCACAATGCCCATGCTGACTAAGTGGCACCAAGATACCTGACAAGAAGGAACATAACACAAAAGTGAGGACTGCAGATGCAGATTAGAATGATGCTGGAAAAGTACAGCAGGTCAGGCAGCATCCAAAGAGCAGGAAAATCAACAGCTATATTCAAACAGAAAATAAATAAGGACATTACAAGGGAATGCTACAAAGGAAAAGCATGAATCATGAGAGACTTTAATGTTCATATAGGTTTCAAATGGTAAATTGGCAGAGGTAACCATGAGGAAGAATTCATGGGATGCATTTGGGATGTTTTTCAAGAACAATATATTATGGATCCAACCAGAGAAATAGCTATTTTAATCAAACACTGAGACAAGTTTAATAAATGATCACAAAGTAAAAGATTCTTTCAGAAACGGTGAACATAACATGACAGAACTTACCTTTCAATTTGAGAGTGAGAAACTTATGTCAGAAACTGTATTAAACTTTAATAATGGTGATTCCAAAGGCTCAATGACATAATCAGCTGAAATGAACTGGAAGAAGAATTTAGCAGAAAAAATGCATTCATCACAATGATTTTGAAGAAAATGGCCTTGACTTCCAATAAAGATATGTTCCAGTGAGGAAGAATGATTCTCAGAAAAGGACAAAATAATGAATGTTAACTATGGAAGTTAAAGATGGTAACAAAAAAATGCAAAAGGGTGGCATGGTGTCCAGTGCTCCAATGCTTAGCACTGCAGCCTCACAGTGTCAGGGACCCCAGCTCAATTCCCACCTCGGGTGACTGTCTGTGTAGAGACACATTCTCCCTGTGTCTGTGTGGGTCTCCTCTGGGTGATCTAGTTTCATCCAAAGATATGCAGGTTAGGTGAATCGGCCATACTGAATTGCCTGTAGTGTTAGGTGCATTAGTCAGGGGAAAATATAGGGTAGGGGAAATGGGTCTGGGTGGGTTACTCTTCGGAGGGTCGATGTGGACTTGTTGGGGCCATAGGGCCTATTTCCATGCTGTAGAGAATCTAACCTAAATAGTGGTAAGTCAGAATGCTGGGGAAGCTTTTAAAAAAAAATAAAAGATGACCATAGAGTCATAGAGATGTACAGCATGGAAACAGACCCTTCGGTTCGACTCATCCATGCCGACCAGATATCCTAACCCAATCTAGTCCCACCTGCCCATATCGCTTCAAAGCGTTCCTATTCATATACCCATTCAAATGCCTCTTAAATGTTGCAATTGTACCAGCCTCCACCACACCCTCTGGCAGCTCATTCCATACACGTACCACCCTCAGCGTGAAAACGTTGCCTCTTAGGTCTCTTTTATATCTTTCCCCTCATCCTAAACCTATGCCCTCTAGTTCTGGACTCCCTGACCCCAGGGAAAATATTTTGTCTATTTATGCTATCCATGCCCCTCATAATTTTGTAAACGTCCATAAGGTCACCCCTCAGCCACCGACGCTCCAGAGAAAACAGCCCCAGCCTGTTCAGCCTCTCCCTGTAGCTCAAATCCTCCAACCCTGGCAACATCCTTGTAAGACTTTTCTGAACCCTTTCAAGTTTCACAACATCTTTCCAATTGGAATGAGACCAGAATTGCACACAATATTCCAACAGTGGCCTAACCAATGTCCTGTACAGCCGCAACATGACCTCCCAATTCCTGTACTCAATACTCTGACCAAAAAAGGAAAGCATACCAAACGCCTTCATCACTATCCTATCTATCTGTGACTCCACTTTCAAGGAGCTATGAACCTGCACTCCAAGATCCCTTTGTTCAGCAACACTCCCTAGGACCTTACCATTAAGCGTATAAGTCCTGCTACGATCTGCTTTCCCAAAATGCAGCACTTCGCATTTATCTGAAATAAACTCCATCTGCCACTTCTCAGCCCATTGGCCCATCTGGTCAAGATCCTGTTGAAATCTGAGGTTACGCTCTTCGCTGTCCACTATATCTCCAATTTTGATGTCATCTGCAAACTTACTAACTGTACCTCTTATGCTAGCATCCAAATCATTTATGTAAATGACAAAAAGTAGAGGACCCAACACCCATCCTTGTGGCACTCCGCTGGTCACAGGCCTCGGGCCTCCAGTCTGAAAAACAACTCTCCACCACCACCCTCTGTCTTCTACCTTTGAGCTAGTTCTGTATCCAAATGGCTAGTTCTCCCTGCATTTCGTGAGATCTGACCTTGCTAATCAGTCTCCCATGGGGAACCTTGTTGAACACCTTACTGAAGTCCATATAGATCACATCTACCGCTCTGCCCTCATCAATCCCCTTTGTTACTTCTTCAAAAAACTCAATCAAGTATGTGTGACATGATTTTCCACGCACAAAGCCATGTTGACTATCCCAAATCAGTCTTTGCCTTTCCAAATACATGCACATCCTGTCCCTCAGGATTCCCTCCAACAACTTGCCCACCACTGAGGTCAGGCTCACCAAATAAATAGCAATAAAATAAACTTTGAGGATAAATTAGAAACTAATATAATAATGGAAAGTAAATACTTTTTCTTAAAAAAGGACATAAAAAGAAAGAGATAGGCCAAACTTAAGCCCTTTTGAGAATGGGGTTGGGAAAGTAATTATGGGCAGACAATGCAATGCAGAAAAGTTGAATAAAT
This sequence comes from Hemiscyllium ocellatum, assembly GCF_020745735.1. Lineage (NCBI taxonomy): Eukaryota > Metazoa > Chordata > Chondrichthyes > Orectolobiformes > Hemiscylliidae > Hemiscyllium > Hemiscyllium ocellatum. The sequence goes on along the minus strand of NC_083421.1, from coordinate 27,297,320 downwards.
AATTCACTTCAGTTTTGATAGTAGACAATACTATTAACAATACAAAGAGAAAGTGATAAAAGTTAGGGACAAAATGAATGAAATACTGTTTCTAGAGAAAACGTTCTAAGGAAACTAATGGGTCTGAAGGCTGGTAAGTCCCCAGGACATGATGGGCTGCATCCAATAATATTAAACAAAGTAGCTACAGAGATAGTGGACGCACTGGCAGTAGTCAGCTGGGAATTCTTTGATTTGGGAATGGTCCCAGAAGATTGGATTGTCAAATAAATGCCCTGATTCAAAAAAGGACAAAGACAAAATCAGATAACTACAGCAAGTTAGCCTAGCATCTGTCATGGAAACATGGAAGAGTATTATAAAGAATGTAACTGCAGTGGGTTTTGAAATATATCATATGATCAAGCATGACTTCATGGAGGGGGAAATCATGCCTGACAAATTCATTATAATTCTTTAAGGAGTAACAAGCAGAATAGATAAAGGAGAACCAGTAGATGTAATATATTTTGATTTCCAAATGGTATCTGATAAGTTACTACACATAAGGTTACTCAATAAGATAAGAGTCCATGCCACTTAGTGTTGTAAATTAGGTTGATGGAGAGTTAGCTATTTAATAGAAAATAGAAAGTTGAGACAATGAAGGGCACCTAAAGAATGGCAACCTGTAATTAGTCAGGTTCCATAAGGATCAGTGCTGGGATCACTATTATTTACAATATTTATTCATGATTTGGAAAATGAATGTACTTTTGCTAAGTTTGCATTTGATGCAAAAATTGGTGGAAGGCAAGTTGAGAGGATGACACAAAGAGAAATACACACACGTTAAGTGAGTGGGCAAAACATTTGCAGTTAAAATATAGCTTGGAAAAATATGAATTACTTTAGCAGGAAGAATAGAGGAGCTTTAAACGGATAAAGACTGCAGAAAGCCACAGCACAGAGTGATTTTGGAGTCTTTGCCGATTAATCATAAAATAAACTAGCATAAAAGTTCAGCAGGTAACGGGGAAGGCAAATGGAATGTTAGCCTTTATTTCAAAGGGAATGGAATATACATTTAGGGATGTCCTGCCAAAACTATACAAAGCGCTAGTTAGACCACACCTAGAATACTATGAAGAGTTTTAGTCCCAATATCTAAGGAAAGATATAAAGGGATTAGAGACAGTCCAAATTCCAGAGTAGGTATATCCTGGGAATGGAGAGATTTTCTTCATTGGAGTGGTTGAGTAGGTTTAGCCTATACTCATTGAAATTTAGACAGTAACCTTACTTAAATATATCAGCTTCATAGGAATCTTGCAAGATCAGTCATTTTGAGTGCGAGCAGCAGCTGAGTTTAATCGAACCCGGAAGACTACAGCTAAGGTAAGACAGTTTGTTTTAAAATTACTTACCGGTAGCGGGCAGCAATTTTTTTTATTCTTCACAGAAAGAGCGGGAGCAACAGGGGAAGTGACGACAACCAGAGGGGCACCGGGAAGGAAAGCACTGAGTATAAATCTTCTGAGTTGGTGGGGGAAGGAAAGTGAAAGCAACAGGGAGTATGGAGTTAACTGGAAAGATAAGCAACAGGATAGCATATGTGCAGGTGGATTTAAACTCAAGGCATTCTGGGAATGCAGCTAAAAGGAAGGATAACTTATGACATCTCATGACCTCCAATATCTCTAATGATAAGAAAGTTAGCATTAAGGCACTTTACCTCAATGCTCGTAGCATTCGTAACAAAGCAGATGAACTAATGGCACAGATCATCGTGAATGATTATGATGTGGTAGGCATCACAGAGACGTGGTTACAGGGGTGTCAGGACTGGCAGTTAAACATCCAAGGATTTTCAACTTATAGAAAAGACATGGAGGTCGGCAAAGGGGGTGGGATTGCCTGGTTAATTAAGAACAAAATTAAGTCTATGGCACTGAATGACATAGCGTCGGATGATGTGGCGTCTGTGTGGGTGGAATTGAAGAACCACAAAGGCAAAAAAACCATAATGGGAGTTATGTACAGACCTCCTAACAGTGGTCAGGACCAGGGGCGCAACATGTACCAGGAAATAGAGAAGGCATGTCAAAAAGGCAAGGTCACGGTGATCGTGGGAAACTTCAATATGCAGGTGGACTGGGTAAATGTTGCCAGTGGATCCAAAGAAAGCAAATTCATAGAATGCTTACAGGATGGCTTTTTGGAACAGCTTGTCAAGGAACCCACAAGGGAGCAGGCTATTCTGGACCTAGTGCTATGTAATGAACCAGACTTTATCAAAAATCTTAAACTAAGGGAACACATAGGAAGCAGCGACCATAATATGGTAGAGTTTAGTCTGCAGTTTGAAAGAGAGAAGGCAAAATCGGATGTAATGGTGTTACAGTTAAATAAAGGTAATTATGAGGGCATGAGAGAGGAACTGACGAACATAAACTGGAAGCAGAGCCTAGCGGGGAAGACAGTAGAGCAAAAATAGCACGAGTTTGTAGGTATAATTGAGGACACTGTACAGAGGTTCATCCCCAAGAAAAGAAAGATTATCCAGGGAGGGATTAGACAGCCATGGCTATCAAAGGAAGTCAGGAAATGTATTAAAGAAAAAGAGAGATCCTATAAAGTGGCCAAGAGCAGTGGGAAATCAGAAGATTGGGAAAGGCTACAAAAACAAGCAGAGGATAGCAAAGAGAGAAATAAGGAAGGAGAAGATCAAATATGAAGGTAGGCTGGCCAGTAATATTAGAAATGATAGTAAGAGTTTATTTCAATACATAAGAAACAAATGACAGGCAAAAGTAAACATTGGGCCACTTCAAACTGATGCTGGAAGTCTAGTGATGGGAGATAAGGAAATAGCAGGAGACTTAATAAGTACTTTGCGTCAGTCTTCACAGTGGAAGACATGAGTAATATCCCAACAATTAAAGGGAGTCAGGAGGCTCAGTTGAGTATGGTTGCCATTACAAAAGAGAAAATGCTAGAAAAGCTAAAAGGTCTTAAAATTGATAAATCTCCTGGCCCTGATGGGATACATCCTAGAGTTCTGAGGGAGGTGGCTGAGGAAATAGCGGAGATATTGGTTGAGATCTTTCAAAAGTCACTGGAGTCAGGGAATGTCGCAGATGATTGGAAGATCGCTGTTGTAATCCCCTTGATCAGGAAAGGATCTAGACAAAAGATGGAAAATTATAGACCAATTAGCCTAACCTCGGTTGTTGGTAAAATTCTACAATCCATCATTAAGGATGAGGTTTCTAAATTCTTGGAAAAGCAGAGTCGGATTAGAACAAGTCAACATGGATTTAGCAAGGGGAGGTCATGCCTGACAAACCTGTTGGAATTCTTTGAAGAGGTAACAAGTAGGTTAGACCAGGGAAACCCAGTGGATGTGGTCTATCTAGACTTCCAAAAGGCCTTTGATAAGGTGCCACACGGGAGGCTGCTGAGCAAGGTGAGAGCCCATGGTGTTCGAGGTGAGCTACTGGTATGGATTGAAGATTGGCTGTCTGACAGAAGACAGAGAGTTGGGATAAAAGGTTCTTTTTCGGAATGGCAGCCGGTGACAAGCGGTGCCCCGCAGGGTTCAGTGTTGGGGCCGCAGCTGTTCACATTATATATTAATGATCTGGATGAAGGGACTGGGGGCATTCTAGCGAAGTTTGCCGATGATACGAAGTTAGGTGGACAGGCAGGTAGTACTGAGGAAGTGGGGAGGCTGCAGAAGGTTCTAGACAGTTTGGGAGAGTGGTCCAGGAAATGGCTGATGGAATTCAATGTGAGCAAATGCGAGGTCTTGCACTTTGGAAAAAAGAATAAAAGCATAGACTACTTTCTAAATGGTGAGAAAATTCATAAAGGCAAAGTACAAAGGGATCTGGGAGTGCTAGTCGAGGATTCTCTAAAGGTAAACATGCAGGTTGAGTCCATGATTAAGAAAGCGAATGCAATGTTGTCATTTATCTCAAGAGGGTTGGAATATAAAAGCACTGTTGTGCCACTGAGACTTTATAAAGCTCTGGTTAGGCCCCATTTGGAGTACTGTGTCCAGTTTTGGTCCCCACACCTCAGGAAGGACATACTGGCACTGGAACGTGTCCAGCGGAGATTCACACGGATGATCTCTGGAATGATAGGTCTAACATATGAGGAATGGCTGAGGATCCTGGGATTGTATTCATTGGAGTTTAGAAGATTAACGGGAGATCTAATAGAAACTTACAAGATAATACATGGCTTGGAAAGGGTGGACACTAGTTAATTGTTTCCGTTAGGCGAGGAGACTAGGACCCGTGGACACAGCCTTAGAATTAGAGGGGGTAAATTCAGAACAGAAATGCAGAGACATTTCTTCAGCCAGAGAGTGGTAGGCCTGTGGAATTCATTGCCACAGAGTGCAGTGGAGGCTGGGCTGCTAAATGTCTTCAAGGCCTAAATTCTTGATGTCAAAAGGAATTAAGGGCTACGGGGAGAATGCGGCTAAGTGGAGTTGAAATGCCCATCAGCCATGATTGAATGGCGGACTGGACTCGGTGGGCCGAATGGCCTTATTTCCATTCCTAAGTCTAATGGTCTTATGGTCTGAGATTAGATGAGGTGAGGTTGCTTCTCCTTGTGGGAAGTCTTGGAACGGAGGGTTTAAACTCAAACTAAGTGGTCACTCATTTAAGTCAGAGATGAAGAGGAGTTCTATTTTCTCTTAGAAGGTGATGACTCTGCAGAATTCTTTGAGATTGTCTGATTTCTAATCAGGAAGTGAACCAAGTGTTATGGGTAAAAGACAGAAAAGTGGTTTTGAACAGTCATAGTTTCATTGTATTAGAAGTAGGAGTAGGCCATTTGGCCCAGCGAGCCTGCTCCTCACTCATTAAGATCATGGCTGATCTATCCATCGTCTCAGCTCCTCCTACCTGTATTATCCCCATAATCCTCCTACCACGCAAAAGCCCATCTAACTGTGTCTTGAATATATTTAATATTGTTGCCTCTACTGCTTCCTTGGGCAAAGAATTCCATAGATTCACTATTCTCTGGGAAAACTAGTTCCTCCTCATTTCTGTCCTAAATTTACTTCTCCTAATTTTGAGACTATGTCCCCTCGTCCCCGGCTCACCCACCAGCAGAAACAACTTGGTAAAAACAATGACTGCAGATACTGGAAACCAAATTCTGGATTAGTGGTGCTAGAAGAGCACAGCAGTTCAGGCAGCATCCAAGGAACAGCGAAATCAACGTTTCGGGCAAAAGCCCTTCATCAGGAATAACGTGATGAAGGGATTTTGCCCGAAATGTCAATTTTGCTGCTCCTTGGATGCTGCCTGAACTGCTGTGCTCTTCCAACAGTACTAATCCAGCGGAAACAACTTGCCTGCCTCTATCTCATCTATCCCTTTCATAATTTTACATGTTCCTATAAGATTCCCTCTTATTCTTCTAAATTCTAGTGAGTACTGCCTGAAGTTGCGCAATCTCTCCTCATAGAGTAACTCCCTCATCTCTGGAATCAACCTAGTGAAACATCTCTGCACCGCTTCCAAAGCCAGTATATCCTTCCTCAAGTAAGGAGATCAGAACTGCACACATCACTCAGGTGTGGCCTCACTAACATCTTGTACAATTGCAGCAGAACCTCCCTGCACTTAAATTCAATCCCTCTAGCAATGAAAGCCAATATTCTGTTTGCCTTCCTGTTATACCTGCAAATCAACTTTCAACGATTCATGTACAAACACTCCTGTCATTCTGCGCAACAGCATGCTGCAACTTTTCACTATTTAAATAATACCCTGACCTAATATTTTTACTTACAAAGTGGATAACCTCACATTTACCAACATTGTACTTCATGTGCCAGACCCTTTCTCATTCACCTAACCTATCTAAATCTCTCTGCAGACTCTCTACATCCTCTGCACAGTTTGTCTTTCGACTCAATTTATTGTCATCAGCAAACTTGGATATGTTATACTTGGTCTCCACTTCCAATCGTTTATATATATCATGACCAGTTCTGGGCCCAACACTGACCCCTGCAGCACCCCACTCACCACTGATCTCCAACCTGAGAAACACCATTTACCTCAACTCTCTGCTTTCTATTGGTTAGCCAGTCCTCTATCCATGCAGTATATTCACTGCAACTCAATGCATTCTTATCTAATGGATGGGTCTTTTATGCGGCACCTTACTGAATGCCTTCTAGTAATCCAAGTATACAACATCCATCTCTTCTCCTCCACCCACCGTGCTTGTTACATCCTCAAAGAACTCCAGTAAGTTTGTCAAACAAGATGCTCTCTTTCGGAATCCATGCTGCATCTGTCTGATGGGACCCTTTGACTGCTTCTTCTTTAATGATAGCCTCCAGCATTTCCACACTAGAGATGTTAGGCTAATTAGCCTATAGTTAGCTGCCTTTTGCCTACACCCTTTTTTAAAACAGTTGCGTGACATTCACTGTCTTCCAATCTGTCAAGACCTGCCCAGAGTCCAGTGAATTTTGGTGAATTACCACTAATGCATCTACCATAGCATCCACCATTTCTTTCAGCACCCTGGGATGCATTCCATCAGGACCAGCGGACTTATCTACGTTACGACCCTCAAGTTTGCTCAACACTACCCTTTTAGTGAAAACAATTGAATTGAGGTCCTCACCTCCCATTGTATCCTTAACATCATTCTTTGGCACATCTTCCACTATGAAGACTGGTACAAAATAGTTACTCAAGGCCTTGGCCGTTTCAGCATTTCCCAATATTAATTCCCCCTTCTCAACCTGCAAGGGACTTATGTCCACTTAAGCAACCCTTTTCAATTTTATATATTTGTAAAATAATTTTCCTACCTGTAGTTTGTATACATAGTCTTTATTGCTCACTTCATGGTTTTTTAATGCTTTTAAAAGTTTTCCCAATCTTCCTGTTTCCCATTACCCTTGGCTACTTTGTAAGCTGGAGCTTTTAATTGGATGCCTTCCTTTGTTTCTTTGGGTATCCAAGGCAGGCTCTTCCTACGCTTGCTATCGCTGTTTTTGACCAGAATGTATTTACCTTGAGCACTGTGAAAAGTCTCTTTGAAAGTCCTCCATTGTTGCTCAACTGTTACACCGTATAACTGTTTCTAGTCTAATTTACCCAACTCCTTCCTCACTCTATTATAGTCTCCCTTGTTTAAGCAAAACACCCTGGTTTTACATGACACTCTTACCCCCTCCATTTGTGTCTGAAATTCGATCATACTGTGATCACTCTTTCTGAGAGGATCCTTAATTACGAGATCATTAATTTTACCTGTCATTACATATGCATGGTCCCTTATAGGTTCGGTAACATGCTGTTCAAGCAAATTATCACAGATGAGTTCAATCAACTCCTCTTCAAGACTGCCTCTACCAACTTGATTCAGCCAATGTCCATGTTAAATTCCCCCATGAGTATTGTCGTTGAATTCTTACATGTCACATATTTCTCAATTGATCACCTGTGCCACTGTTGCATCATTACTGGATGGCCTATAGACTATTCTCACCAGTGACTTCTTCTTCTTACTATTCCTGACCTCCACCCAAATGGATTCAACATTTTACTCCTTAGATCCTATAACATATTTCTCTATCGCCCTAATCTCATCCTTAACTAAGAGCAAATCCCTGCCTATCCTTCATAATTACTTGACACCCTTGGATATTTAGTTCCCAGTCATCACCACCTTCCAACCATGTCTCTGTAAAGGCAACTAAATCATATCCCTTTATACCGATTTGCACATCAAGTTCATCGATTTTGTTTGAATACTATGGGCATTCAGATAAAGTGCCCTTACACTCATTGTTCCTTTAGAATCTAGCAATCTCCCTGTCTTTTGCATATGATTTGGTCATCCAATTTTACTTTTTTCTTTACAAACTTTTGCTCTGGTCTCTGCATTGCTTCTTTCTGCCTGGACTCCGATCCTCTTGCCATTTTGTCAACCCTTTCTCACGGTCTGTCTACTCATCATATCTACCTTTACACCAACTGCTGCATCTTCTGACCTGACACTTGTGACAATGTGCTTCTTGAACAAGGCCATGTTGTCCTTGTATTTTTTTTCATTGGGATCATAAATGCAAAGACTTAGGTGGGTTTTAGGGTCAATTTGATTATGGCAAAACAGAGCAAAACTCAAGGAAAAGGCTTTCAAGATTAAAAAAAATCACTTGTCTAATGAAAGGGGAGTGGTCTGTTCTCCCAAATTTTCTCTGGTTTGGTTTGATTTGCCTTGGTTTGGTTTGGTTTTAGTCTGGCTGTTCAGAGCAAGTAGTCAGACAATTTTGAGACTGCTGGTCAAAGAAACAGCTCATGGAGGAAGGTGTTCCATGCCATTGCCTCTGCCATCCTCACTTTTGTAAAACTCTCTGTTTGATTTTACCTTTTTTGCCAAGAGGTATTTATAGGGATTGTTGCAAGAATTTGGAACATTAAGCATCATTAAGTTGGGAAAATCCTTTGGGTTTTCGGAGAGATCAAGTTATTTTATATTCTGTTCTCTTTTGTTTGTATTCCATTTGGCAATCTTGCAAATAAATTCTGTTTAGTTTAAAACTGAGCGTTGGGCCTGCTGCATCACTCCTAGAATATCCACTGTACACCTGCTTAAAACAATTATCAAAATTAGTGTCTGGTCTACTTTCCTGAAATGTTTTGAGGGGGTCTGACCAGGCCGATAACACGCTCTGATACCCACCTCCTGCCGACCTCACTTAAAGCTTCCCCAACAGCTCGAACAAACATATCCACAAGGATATTTGTCCCCCTTGAGTTCAGGTGTAACCTGTTCCCTTTGTACAGGTCATATCTTTCCCAGAAAAGAACCCAATGATCTACAAATCTGAAACCCTGCCCCCTGCAAAATCTCTTCAGCCATACATTCGTCTGCCAAATCTTCCTATTTTTGCCCTAACTAGCGTGTAGTACAGATGGCAATCCAGAGATTACTACCAGTGAGATCCTTCTATTTAGCTTCCTGCCTAATTCCTTAAAGTCACTTTTCATGACCTTGTCCCTTTTCCTGGCTACGTCACTGTTACTGACGTGTACCACGACTTTTGGCTGCTCACCCTTCCCTTCAAGAATGCCGTAGACTCAACCAGAGACATCCCTGACCCTGGCTCTGGAAGGCAGCATCCCAGCCGGGAATCTTGTTCTTGTTCACAGAATCTCCTGTCTGTTCCCCTAACCAATCAATCCCCTATCACTCTCGCTCTCCTATTCTCCCCCCTTCCCTTCTGAGCCACAGAACCAGACCCAGTGCCAGAGGCCTGTCCACTGTAGCTTTCTCCTGGTAGGCATGGTGTCATTGAATGGGACAGCAGGCAGGATGGAATTAATGCCTTGGCTCTAACAACTTATGCTTTTCTTTTCCCCATAAAACACAATTAGGTCTCGACAATGATCGATCTTAAACAAAAAATGTCAGATGAATAATCCATTACAGACAACAGTGTTGCAGTTTAGTTGCAAAATGATGGCACTAATGATCAAATTATTATTCATTTTTAATTTTTTTTTAATCATCCACAGCATGAGGGCATCAATGGCTTGGCTAGCATTTATTGCCTGCCTACTTGCACCATTTATTCTTAAATACAATCACAATGCTCTGAAAAAGCAGGCTGTTCTATGTATTGGAATTGTCTGCACTCTCCCCAGTATAGTCCGAGAGTCTGACTTTGAGCAGGAGCACAATAGTACTTAAGAATTCTACAGCCATTTTTACATCCCTTAATTCTCAATGATTTCAATGAAACCTGTCTCCTGCAAAGAGAGTTAATGCCCAGGGAACATGCGACCTCGTGATTTAGCATTCTACAATGAGAAAGAACTCCAGCAATAAATGGATAGACTACCCCACACTTGTAAAGGATTTGGTTTGACCATTAGCATCAAGAAGACAAACGTTACGGTCTAAGGTGTTGCCATTTCATCATTTATCAGTATTAACAATGTGACTCTGGAGGCTATTGATAGCTTCAAAAGTCCCGACCTTTACCAGCAACGTGTCAATCAATGCTACAGTTAACAACAGATTGCAAAAAGTGCAGCTGTAATGTAGAAGAGAGTGTGGAATAACAGTAGCATGGCTGAAGGTCTGCAGAACAATGAATTTACCAAGTCTGTATATGGGGTCCTGGAGTGCAGTGGCAATGACGCTAGTTCAGGGTCATAAGGTCTGAGTTCAAGTCGCACCTGTACCAGAGATGTGTCTAAACATGCACAAACATGGACTGGGAAACCTGAACTCCTCTCCAGTGGTAAAAGCGAGACAAAGCATGCCAAGGAGAACAGTTTTAACCTTTTGTATATCAAACAAACCCTCTGTAACTCATGGCAAAATAACCTCACTAACTCTGAGATCCTGGAGTGTTTATAAATTCAGGGCTAAGCCAAATGTGTTTGTGCTGGCCAGGTCTTGTTCATTGGATAATGGCTATACATCCAAAGATCTTCTCTCTGGTAAATAGGCTACTTAGTCATGACTTCTGCTTATCTGATCTCTGTTACAAGAATAAATGCAGATGAGATATGAAGATGGCAAATGTTGATGGTGACAGCTGGAAGACAGTCAGTAATGGCCGTGACGTTTGAAGGCTGACTGTTTGGAAGAATATCGGAAAAGGCAAGCAGAAACAAAATGCTGAGTTTCATAGATTCGCAGATTCATAGAGCGCAGAAAAGGCATTTCAGCCCAATGAGTCTGCACCAACATAATTATCACCAATCCCATTTTCCTGCACTTGTCCCATATCCTTAAATGTCATGACATTTGCAGTGCTCAACCAAATATTCTTTAGAAGTTGTAGGATGTGATAATGCTGTCACTTTAACAAGGTTATTTTGGGTTCATTTTTAAGAAAAGTCATAAAGGCAGAGGTGCTGAAAAGTCTTGGAAAGAGCCTCGTTTAACCATGGCAGGGGAGTGGCCAATTCAGGTGTTTTCTAGTTTGGTTTACCTGAAGCAGAGAAGCTCCTGGTAGTAGGCAGTCAGAATCATAGAATCCCTATAGTGCGGAAACAAGCCACTCAGCCCAACAAGTCCACACTGAACCCTCAAACAGCAACCCACCGAGGCCCATTCCCTTACCTCTATTACTCTACAATTAACCCTGACGAATGCACATAACCTACATATCCCTGATCACTATGGGCAATTTAGCATGGTCAATTCCCCTAACCTACACATGATTGTGACTGTGGAAGGAAATCAGAGCACCTGGAGGAAACCCACGCAGGTACAATGTGCAAACTCCACACAGACAGTCACCCGAGGTTGGAATCAAACCCAGTTCCCTGGCTCTGTGAGACAGCAGTGCTAACCACTGAGAAGTTACATTGGAAAAAAGGTTCCGTGCTTCAGCAAGCGATCCCTGTCTGATGTTTCACTGTGAAATCCCGCCTGCCTGTAAGAACCTGTGTTTGAATTCACCAAGTTTGTAGGATGTTGCGGAATTGGAACAGCTGCTTAGTTAAGTTGCGGTATCAAGTCAGTTGAGTTTTCAAATACTTAAGTTATTCTAAATTCTGTTTTCTTTCATTTGTATTTCAACTGTAGTGTTTAAATAAATTCTGTTTTGCTTAAAGCCGAGTGGTTTGACCAGCTGCATCACGTCTGGAATATCCACCTGACATCTGCCTCTAAAATAAGAAAAGTTAGGGTCTGGGCTACCTTCTTAAAATATTATGAGGGGGGTTGTGGGGTGGTGGGGGGGGGGGGGGGGTACCTGGCCTGATCCAAAACAGATTGGGGAATATCTAGGATTTATTCGATCCTTCCAATTTGGGATTAGAGTCATTGGACTCAAAAGCGGCGAGTGATAGGTGTTAGGACCTTGTGTTCTGGGAGTTGAATTTGGTTGGTTTAAACAGTGCTTGGGATAGTAAAGGCTCGTTCAGTCACTCAGAGTTTTCTGGAGGTGAAAGAAGTGACTTGGAAGGTCTTACAAAAGGTGAACAAGGCAAAGCTATTGGAATTGGCAGACACGCTGGAGTTGGAGTTGCCTTCATCCATGAGAAAAGGAGAGATAATTACAGCAATAGCTCAGCACTTAAATTTGCTGGAAATACATCAGAATCTTTGGAGATGGCTAAAATTCAATGAAAATTAAGCAGCTGGAGTTAGAGGCAAAAAAAAAAGAGAAAGAGAAATGAAATTTTGAATTACAGCTAAAAGCAGACAAAAGCGGAAAAGAAAAAAATTGCTTTAGTAGAACAAAACGAAAAAGAGAGCGAGAGAAAGAGAGTTTGAACTTCATAAATGGGTACCTAGACAGGAAATTCGGCTTAAAAGGATGGAGAGGAAGATAGAAGGTAGGCTTAGTGAGGAGGATAGTGAGGATGAGCAAACCCACCATAGCCAAAAGCCTGGTAAGGATATGTTTAAATATATCCAAGCATTACCTAAATTTGATGAAAAGGATGTAGAAGACTTTTTCATGTCATTTGAGGAAGTGGCTAAACAAATGAAGTGGGCAGTGACCATGTGAGTTTTGTTGATACAAACAAAGCTGATAGGTTTAGCCAGTGAGATATTTGCAACATTATCAGAGGAGGTATCTGGGGCATATGAGGAGGTGAAGAAAGCCATCTTAAGTGCGTATGAGCTTGCGCCAGAAGCCTACAGACAATGCTTCAGGAATCTAAGGATGGACACTGGTCAAACCTACACAGAGTCTGAAAGGATCAAACAAAGTAATTTTGATTGGTGGATAAGGGCATTAAACATATGACGCTCTTAAAGAGATGATTATTTTGGAGGAATTCAAAGATTCACTTCCTGAAGTAGCGAGAGCTTGTGGCAGAGCAGAGAGTTAAAATGGTAAGAATAGCAGCTGAAATGGCTGATGAATATGAGTTGGTTCATAAATGAGATTTTGCCTTCCAACACCAATTTCAAACCATGAGCAATAGAAATTGGGGAAAAGAGAAATCCTCGTGTGGAAAGGGAAAGGTAGATCTCGGTGAAGATCATAAAGATAGCTTACCACAAGGTTTCAAGGAAACCCCATGAAGGGGAAAGAAAAGTTAAAAAGCTCCAGTGTTTTCACTGCAATAAATTAGGCCACATAAAATTACAGTGTTAGTGGGTTAGAAAAAGCACTGGGAAGCCAGATGTAGGAAAACAGGATAAGCCAGCAAATTTTGTTGAAGTGGTAAAGAAAAGGGTAGTGGATATAAAAAAAACTGCATCAGAATGTATAAGCTGGTCAGAGATTGGTTACAGAGACGTCCCAGATCTTCCGGAAGCATTTACTCACATTGGCTAGAAGCAGCAGATAAAGAAGAGTATTAAGAGATATGGGATCATGTCAATCTTTGATGTTGAGAGATGAGGAGATATGTAACTCAGAAGGACTATTGCCAGAAAAATGCTAGTACATGGATTTCATGGTGAGACAAGAAGGGCTCAATTATGTAAAGTGAGGTTAGAATGTACAGTGAAAAGTGAAGAAGTGGTGATTGGAGTACTGAAAGAATTTCCTGGAGCACAATTTGTCCTCGTTAATGTTATAGCTCAGTCACAGGTAGGAGTACTGCCGACTGTGGTTGAAAAGCCAGTGGAAAATCAGGCAACTGAGGTATTTCGGGAAACATATCCTGGGATTTTTCCTGACAATGTGGTAACAAGGTCACAAAGTCACTAGGTGAGACAGGAGGAAAAATCAAAGAATATAGATAAGTAAGCTGAAGAAGAATTATCAGACACCATACTTGGTCAAATGGTTGAGGCAAAACAGAATCAGGAAGCAGAAAAGAAATCAAAAATTAGCAATTTTGCTAACAGAGGTAAAAAGTGTTAGTATTACTTCCAGTGAGAGGCAAACCTTTAAAAGCAAGGCTTACTGGACCTTATCAAAGCAAAAGGAGATTGAATGAGGTGAACCATTTGATAAGGACTTCAGACAGAAAGAAATGTCACAGAGTGTGTCATGTGAAATGCTCAAAAAGTATTTTGATAGGGAAGGAAAGCAAAATAAAAATGTGTTACTGGTTAAAACACAGAGTGAAGAACCAAGTTCAGAGGATTCTCAATTGGAATTTCCTCAAACTAAATTGGATAATGAGGAAGCTGTCAAAAATTGACATCAATTATTGTATTATCTTCCATGGGAACATTGAAATGACCTGAAAAAGGTTATTGCTATCACATGGGGAGGTATATGGAAATAAGTTAGGAAGTACTAATCTAATTCTGCATGATGTAGTTATAGGAATAGCTGTTCCAATTAAGCAACACCTTTATAGATTTAACCCTCTAAAGTTGGCACACGTTCAAAAAGCAATTGAACGCATGCTCCAAGACTACAAAATGATTTGCACTGACTAGAGCTCACCCAGAGTAATGGTGCCAAAACTAGATGATACCTAATGGTTATGTGTAGATTATCACAAAGTCAATACAGTTACACAGTCTGATTCATATCCTATTCCATGTTTGGAAGACTGTATTGAAAAGATGGGCCAAGCAATGTATATTTCTAAGTTGGACTTATCCAGAGGATACAGGCAGGTACCTTTAGCCGAAAGAGCAAAGACAATGTTGGCTTTTGTAGCACTGAAAGGACTATATAAATTCAAAGTCATCTCATTTGGTGTGAAAATACACCAACCACATTTCAAAGATGAACCAATAAAGTTATTTCTGAATTATCCAATTGTGCAGTATACATTGACGACCTGGTGACTTTTAGTCACACATGGATGGAATGTTTTGCAGAATTTATCAGAATTATTCGATGGACTTCGTGAGGCAGGCTTGGTGATAAACCTGGCTCAGAATAACTTCCCCAAAGCCCAAGTCAGGTTCCTGGCCATGTTATCAGACATGGACAGATGGCCGCACAGAACATGAGAAAGGCTATTGAAAAGTTTCCCATACCATAGTTGAAGAGAGTATTACTATGATTCCTGGGATTGAATGGGTTTTATCAGACACTCATACTGAATTTTAGCAGTGTGATTGATCCACTCATTGAATTACTGAAGAAATGCAAAAAGTTTCAGTGGACGGCAGCCTGTCAAAAGCGTATTTGACAGCCTGAAAGCTGTGTTAACTACTGCTCCCGTATTAGCCTCACCTAACTACACAAAGCCATTCAAGACGGCTATCAATGCGAGTGATGTGGGTGTTGATGCTGTGCTCTTACAAAAAGACAATGAGAAGATAGAAAGACCTATCGGGTATTTCTCCAGGAAATTGAACATTTATTAAGAGGAATAATCGACAATTGAGAAGGAGATCTTGGCTTTACAACATTTCAATGTTTATATTGTCAGTAATGTATCTGAGCTGAAAATGTGTTGCTGGTTAAAGCACAGCAGGTTAGGCAGCATCCAAGGAATAGGAAATTCGACGTTTCGGGCCAGAGCCCTTGATCAGGAATGAGGACAGGGTGCCAGGCAGGCTAAGATAAAAGGTAGGGAGGAGGGACTTGGGGGAGGGGCGATGGAGATGTGATAGGTGGAAGGAGGTCAAGGTGAAGGTGATAGGCCGGAGTGGGGTGGGGGCGGAGAGGTCAGGAAGAGGATTGCAGGTTAGCAGGGCGGTGCTGAGTTCAAGGGAATCAACTGAGACAAGGTGGGGGGAGGGGAAATGAGGAAACTGGAGAAATCCGAGTTCATCCCTTGTGGCTGGAGGATTCCCAGGCGGAAGATGAGGCGCTCTTCCTCCAACCGTCGTGTTGTTATGTTCTGGTGATGGAGAAGTCCAAGGACCTGCATGTCTTCGGTGGAGTGGGAGGGAGAGTTAAAGTGTTGAGCCACGGGGTGGTTGGGTTGGTTGGTTCGGGCGTCCCAGAGGTGTTCCCTGAAGCGTTCTGCAAGTAGGCGGCCTGTCTCCCCAATATAGAGGAGGCCACATCGGGTGCAGCAGATGCAATAGATGCAATTATTGGGGAGACAGGCCGATCTATTGCATCCGCTGCACCCGATGTGGCCTCCTCTATATTGGGGAGACAGGCCGCCTACTTGCAGAACGCTTCAGGGAACACCTCTGGGACGCCCGAACCAACCAACCCAACCACCCCGTGGCTCAACACTTTAACTCTCCCTCCCACTCCACCGAAGACATGCAGGTCCTTGGACTCCTCCATCGCCAGAACATAACAACACGACGATTGGAGGAAGAGCGCCTCATCTTCTGCCTGGGAACCCTCCAGCCACAAGGGATGAACTCAGATTTCTTCAGTTTCCTCATTTCCCCTCCCCCCACCTTGTCTCAGTTGATTCCCTTGAACTCAGCACCGCCCTCCTAACCTGCAATCCTCTTCCTGACCTCTCCGCCCCCACCCCACTTCGGCCTATCACCCTCACCTTGACCTCCTTCCACCTATCACATCTCCATCGCTCCTCCCGCAAGTCCCTCCTCCCTACCTTTTATCTTAGCCTGCCTGGCACCCTCTCCTCATTCCTGATGAAGGGCTCTGGCCCGAAACGTCGAATTTCCTGTTCCTTGGATGCTGCCTGACCTGCTGTGCTTTAACCAGCAACACATTTTCAGCTCTAATCTCCAGCATCTGCAGACCTCACTTTTTACACAGTAATGTATCTGAGACAATCATATATACTGATCATAATTCATGAAAGATTTTGGTGAAATTTAAGGACAAACATTCCAGACTCTTTAGATGGAGCTTATTACTGCAGACAATCAATTTGAAAATTATACGAGAAAATGTAATTGCCAACGTCTTGTTGAAATTTGGATGAATAAACAAAGTCATTCCGTAGCAGGAGTAAACAGACTGAAAAAGGATGTAGTAGTGAATGTTTGCGTGGTTATGGTCAATGTAATGTATATGAATTGTAGTGTATTAACAGAGTAAAAGATGTTAAAATAAAGCCATTTTGATTATTATTAGCTTTTTTTAAGCAGGGGAGGAGTGATGATGCTGTCACTTTAACAAGGTTAATTTGTCCTTGAGTT
Organism: Hemiscyllium ocellatum; assembly: GCF_020745735.1. NCBI lineage: Eukaryota > Metazoa > Chordata > Chondrichthyes > Orectolobiformes > Hemiscylliidae > Hemiscyllium > Hemiscyllium ocellatum. Next base: position 27,280,364 of record NC_083421.1, on the reverse strand, counting down.
TCTTTTTAAAGAGAGAAGTTGTAAAGGCAGAGGTGCCAAAATGTCTTGGAATGAGTCTAGTTTAACAATGGCAGGGGAGTGGCCAGTTCTCCCAGTTCAGGTTTTCGAACGGAGTTTAGTTGTAGCAGAGAAGCTGCTGTTAAGCAAGCACTCAGAAGCTATATTGGAAGAAAGCTTCCATGCTTCAGCAGAGGACCCCTTCCTGACTTTTCTCTCCTGCCTTAGGAACCTGTGTTTGAATTTACCTTTTGCCTAGGGATGTGTTTGTGGAATATTGTGGGAATGAGAACAACTCATCAGTTAAGTTGCAGTATCAAGTCAGTTGAGTTTGCAAATAGTTAAGTTATTCTTAATTCTATTTTCTTTTGTTCATGTTCCAACTGTAGTGTTTAAATAAACTTGGTTTTACTTAAAGCTAATGGGTTTGACCGCCTTGACTTATCTCTCCACCCTGGAGGCTCCCTGCCTCCATCTTGAAGGACTTTTGCCCGAAACGTTGATTTTCCTGCTCCTCAGATGCTGCCTGACCTGCTGTTCTTTTCCAGCACCACTCTAATCTAAGCTCGGGTTTGACCAGCTGCATCACACCTGGAATACCCACTTGATATTTGCCTTTAAAATAAGAAAAGTTAGGGTCCAGGCTACCTTGATCGAATATTTTGAGGGAGCCTGGCCTGGTCCATAACCAAGGTTTCCAGCCTCCACTACCTTCCCGGGCAGTGTGTTCCAGATTCACACCACCTACATGTCCCCCTCAGTCTTCTCTGCTTCAAAGAAAACAATCCAAACCTATCCAGTCTCTCCCTGCAGCTCAATTTCTCCATCCCAGGCAACATCCTGGTGAACCTCCTCTGTACCCCCACCAGCGCCATTACATCCTTCCTGTAGGGAGGTGACAAAAACTGCACAAAATATTCCAGTTGATGTCTGGCCAATGTTCTGTACAATTCCAGCATTACCTCCTTGCTTTTATAAACTATGCTGCAACCGATGAATTCAAGGGTTCCATATGCCTTCTTAACTATCCTATACACATACTATACCAACTTCAGGGATCTGTGAATAATTACCCCAACATCCCTCTGTTCTTCTAAGCTTGCCAGTGTCCTGCCATTTATTATGTACTCCCTCACCTTGTTTATCCAACATGCATCACCTGCACTTATCAGGGTTAAATATTCAGTGTTGAGGAAGAAAATGGACCAGAGGAATTGGAGGTGTATTGTGGACCTTCTTGTGGCATCCATTTTATACTTAGGCTGTCAGACCATAAGATAAACAAGCAGGCGTTGGGCATTTAGTTCATTGAGATTTTTCTGCCATTTAATGAAATCATGGCTTACACACAAAGTCCCCAATGATTTCAATCTCCTGAGTGATTGTATTTGACATATTGAAGCAGACTGCTGGTAATGGTTGTCTGGGATAGTCTGGGAAGTACCTTGAGGCAGCATTTGCTTTTCGAGCACACATGGGATGTTACCTTAATAAAGTTTTGCATAAAGCTCCTTTGCTGCATTGCAGATTAATCTCAAATAAATCATGCAAAATGCCATTACCAAACTTGACAAGAAGTTTTGTGCAAAATTAAATTTCTGATACTGCATGTTAGTCTCACAGTGAACATAAGAAATCACAGGAATTATTGGTAAATAAAATATTTCCAATTTGAAGTCAGAAAAATTGGATGAGCAGAATTTTTTGAACTGATTGTATTTACGATGGTGTGCAATGTAGAATGGTAGGAACAGATTTGATAGTGTACTTCAGAAGGAGAATTGGATTGAAAAACACTTGGAAAGTAAAAATTAATTGCTGGGGAACATGTAAAACATAAAAGTTAATTGGATACTCCTAACACAAATCTAGTATAATGGACCAAATAGTCTGTCTCTGTCTTGCATGATTCCAAGATAAATGTTCTAAAATCACAGTAGCTCCTGGTGTGCATATAAACTTAATAAATCACAGGAGTCTTAATGTGTAGATTAAGACCATTCTGCCCATTGTGTCTCCTCCAGCTCTTTAAACGAGCATCGTTAACTCCTGCTCTCTCCCATTCCTCCACAACCTTGCAAATTTTATCTATTCAAATAATCATCCAGTACTCACTTGAATGCCTCAATTGAAACTATCTTCATCATACTTTCAGGCAGAGCACTCTATATCTTAACTTCTCGCTGTGGGGACAGGTCATTCCTCATTTGTTCTACTAAGCAAATCATTTTAAATCTATGCCTTCTGGTTCTTGATCCATTTATGAATACGAACAGTTTCTCTCTTTATTTTATTAAATAGTTGATTTGAAGATTCCGAAAACCTTTATGGGATCTCCCCTTAGCCTCGTGTTCTTGTAAATCGCTTCTGCATTCTGGATGAAGCTGCCTGTTTGATTGACATTAACTCAAAAATATGAGATGAACCTCATTTATATGGCACATGTGGAATGCAACCACACATTTTCCAGAACTGGATTGAACTTGTTTTGCTGCATAAAGATCTGGTTTTCAGTTTAAAGGTACTAGAAGTAAATAGCTTCATCGGGGAGAGCTGGTCTGGTCAAATTTAATGAGTCAAAAATGACTCAAACCTTTTTTTAAAAAAGTAATGTAACGTTACATTTCATTAATGACTTCTTGGCTTCTCATTTTAATTTCCATTTTTGGACAGTGATGCTCCAAAAGGAATTTTGAGGAATACTCAACTCACAGGAAGCCAGAATCTAGGGCAAAAATAACCTGTTCAAATGAAAAATGAGCAGAGAGGGGGAGGAAAAAGATACATTTAAGCCCTTGTTATGGTTCAGCATCTGCAAATCGGAAAAGCAATGATAAAGTATCACCATATCAGAAGAGAACAATGCTAAGACTGATGTACCTAGGAGGCCATTATAGCTAGGATCTGTTCCTAATTTAAAAAGAAAATTAGATTTAAACGCTTGCTACGTTTTACTTATTGAAATCTGAGCGATGTAGCTGGGAAGTGAATGAGATACATGGATGAACTTAATGAATAAAAATTATATCTTCAACAGAAGAAAGCAAGCTTGATCTTTACAAAAGCAATATTTCAGAAGAGTCTCAAAGGTTCAATCACCTTTCTGGAGAACAGAGTAACTTTAAACCTTGTGAAATATTTTGCTGTTGCAAGCATGATATGAAACATTCATCTAGATCACAGATTAGGGTCACAGCATTGATAGATGACAGGTCACTTCATTGCTAGCTATTAAAATCAATGAAAAGCATGGAAAAGTAATTCCGGGATCACACTCTTCAAGTTACATTGCGGCAGGACAGCAAAGGAATCAGCTATAAAGTCAAAAAATCATGTCCAGGGAAGCTTAAGAAATGCTGCTTCATGTAAAATGTAAACAGCACAGTAAATGAGCTTCTGGATCGATTGATGGAAGCAATGGAATTACATGCAATTAAGAGTTAGAGGGAAACAGTCGGTGCTTTCTGGTTGAACGGTTTGTACTGTCCGTACAAGTTGATCTCGATATTACGTTGTAAGTCATGAAAAGAGATCTATTTCTTTAACACAATACTCTATGCTTTGTTTCTAAACAGGATTGACCTTAATGGACTTCAAATGACAGAATATGGAAACTGACTAAGTTATGGAAACTGCTAGGGGGCATGATTTTGCATAATTTTATGCCTATAAGTGTGGAGTCATTGCATACAGTGAAGTAATGACACATAACTTTCCACCTTCAATCCTGAAATGATAACAAAGGTAGATAACTGGAACCTTGTTATGCATGCAATGGTGCTAATGATCCCAATGTCAATTCCTACAATACACAATGTTTTCTTTTTTAACCAAGACAAAGAACCTATCATATTTGGTTGAAACTGACTTTATCCTGGAAAATTGTAATGAGGAAACTCATCTGATCATTGATATTTTAATTATATGCTTTGGAAGTCTTTATTTGCACATGTTTTTAACATCAGAATAGAGAACAACAAGCAACTCCAGGATCAGCCAAATCCTACCTCAATCAATTTCAAAGCCGAATTGCCAAGAAGAATTCAGTATTCACCTGAAAAGTGAAGAATTTCTCAATCTGCAAGGACAATTCACTATATCATCCATTGTATCTACATTAACTCTCACAATCAAAATATTTTGCAAGATCATCCAATGACTCAAACATTCATTGGATATTGACTTAATAGACTTTGATTCCTGCAAATAAACATCTACATTTTTGAAGTCTAAACTATTTCAAACTTGATTACTTTTCCGATTTATTTTTTCTTTCCTCCTGGTGTGTTTGTTTCTGAGTGTGTTTGCGGCTGTGTATTGAGATAGCTGTCCTCTGGGTTTTGAATGCATTAATAAACCTTGCTTTGTTTTACCCTGAATACTTTGTTGTGGATTATTTTTAAGTAACCTTCAGAAACAGACAGTATGGGGAACACACCACCATGTATTCTAAAGGAAAACATAAAAGAAAATGTAAAGTCACCTCTGCCTAGGGACAAATGTGGTGGACCATAAAATTAGTGAATTCACCTCTTCTTCTTAGTCATAAAGATGAGTTGAAGTGAGAGAGAAGATAAATTGAAGCCTAAGAAGATGACCTACAAAATAGTGCAATTTAAAAACAAAAACTGAGGATGTAGCAAGTTGAAACATGGGCTTGGAATCTCAGGCACTAAGGTCCACTCCAATCTCCCTATCACCCATCAGCTTAGCTTTCCTTCCCCTGGTCAAAAATCCAGCCTTTTCCCTTGTACTACATGTAATTGATAGTGGGGAGCGTGGATACTACTCTTTCCCTTGTTGAAATATTTTTGCCTCTACTCTGGGCCTGAATGGGGCAACCAATGGGGAGGAATTGCACTGAGCCAGTTAAATAAAGATTGTGACGATAATACCAGGTCAACAACTAGGAATGTTGCAGCAGGTAACTCATTTCTTGACTCCCCATAGCCTGTCAATGTCTGCAATGCATGAAATATTCCCCACTTCCCTGCAGCTTTGACAACACAAGAAGCTTGACACCATCCATGACAAAGCAGCCCACATGATTGACACCACATCCACAAACATTCACTCCCTCCACTACCAATGCACATTGGCAACATGGTCTACAAACTGTAATGCACAACTCACCAAAGCTCCTGAGATAGCATTTTCTAACTCCATGACCACTTCCATCTCAGAGCGCAAGTAGATGCCTGGGAACACCATCACTTGCAATTTACCTTCCGAGGTACTCACCACCCTGAATTGAAAATATAAACACTGTTTCTTCAGTATACCCTCCCCAAACACTTTGAATCTGCCTACACCAACTGGAGTGCATTGGTTTAAGAAGGCAGCTTTTATTTTATTAATTCATTTACAGGATGAGGGAATTGCTCGTTAGACCAACATTTAGGGTGGCATGATGGCTCAGTGGTGAGCACTGCTGCCTCACAGCTCCAAGGACTCTGGTTTGATTTTAACCTCAGGCGACTGTGTAGAGTTTGCACATTCTCCCCTTGTCTGCCTGGGTTTCCTTACACAATCCAAAGATGTGCAGGTCAAGTGAATGGGCCATGTGAAATTGCCCCTAGTGTTAGGTGCATTCGTCAGGGGTAAATATAGGACTGGGGAATGGTTCTGGGTGGGTTACTCTTCAGAGGGTCAATGTGGACTTCTTGGGCAGATGAAGGGCTCTGGCTCGAAACGTCGAATTTCCTGTTCCTTGGATGCTGCCTGACCTGCGGTGCTTTAACCAGCAACACATTTTCAGCTTCTTGGGCAGATGGGTCTGTTTCCATGATGTAGGGAATCTAATCACTTGTTGCCCATCTCTAATTACGCAGAAGGCAGTTAAAAGTCAACCCCATTGCTATGGGTCTGAAGTCACGTAAATTCTAGACCAGGGAAAGATGGCCGTTTCCTTCCCTAAAAGACATTTGTGAACCAAATTGATTTTTCCTGCAATAAACGCCAGATTCACCGTCATCATTAGACTCTTATTTCCAGATTTTTATTGAATTCAAATTCCACCATCTGCCATGGTGGGTTTTGAACCCAGATTCCCAAAACAGTATATGGGCCTCTGGACTAACAGTCCAGCAATATTACCACTAGGCCGTGATTTCCCCATGAACATGTCAGTGCCATTTTCTCAAGGGCAACTGGAGAATTGCTATAAATGCTGGACCAGCCAGAAGAGCTGACATCGATGAATGAGTAAAAAACAAATCTTATGTTAGAGCAAAGAAACATAGTCACACTCACACAAAGAGCCCTTTTTTTCTTACAACTGCACAATTTTAAATCAATTTGAAAGCTTGTTAATCCAATCTCAATCTGATTTTCTGCCCTGCCTTTTTGTTCTCCAACCCACAATGCAGTTGTTCAGTCAGCACACCATTCCGTTCTTGATGTTCCAGTCTACAATTACAAATTAACTCTGCACACAGGACTCCAGCACCACCAGCTTATATTCAGATATATGAAAGAAATGAAAGAGCATGTATATAATTAAAAGTGATTAATACAAAATGCAAAAAAAAGGAAGTATTGTATTGGTTTTGAATAGAACATGGGAAAGTGACTTCCTTGATTGTTACCTGAATATCTTATCACAGCTAAGAGAGAGGAGCAGACATTGCTAGACCAGCATAAAGAGGTTGAGAACTGCTGTCATGGGTGTATTTTCGAATTCAGTTACCAAGCTGTTATTTTGCCCAAGTCTCAAGTCACAGCTGTGCTTCAATGGAAGCCTTAGTACTGAAGTTTCCCTCTGGTAGCTAAGGCTTCATATCCCCTCATGCAGGTTTGCACCACTATGGATAATTCCTGAACCATTCACAATGATCAGTTCATACTGGTAGGCTCCCATCAGTTGCCAGGATCCCGTCAAGAGATCACGCTGCGTACAGAAACATCACTAAACCAACAGGATCAAGATCAAGGAAGAGTTGAGTGATAGATGCATGTCCCATCCTGCCTATCCCGGTTGATAAAAAGATATTCCAGATCTGAAGTGATATTTATTATAACATTAGCTTAGTACTTATTACATGATGATTAATATCATTTTCTTCTAATAACTTTCAGAAGTGCTGTCTTATGGACAAAGGCCCTGAACCTGTTTGTCACTCTAGTAAATTATTTTTAAAGTCCTGCAGAACTTGGATTCTGTCATAAGGAACACAATTGTTTTACCTGGAGACAGTTTGAACTGCTCTTTGGTTGCTGACATGAATTCAAACATTGATGTGTGCCGAAACTCAGTTGCCTCCTTTCAAATGATCCAAACTCTTCCTTTTTGGTTAAGTAGTAATGTTTCTTCTGTGCTCGATAATGACGGATGGCCCCTAAGTATTTCATGAATACTAATGTGCCTTTTTTTTTTCTGGATGGCTGATTCAATGTTTTAAAAAATATGCACAGCAAATCCATTCATACCTTCATGTTGGATGTCAAATCTTACTCAGAGAACTATTTACACATAATAGCCCAGCCTCCCACACACATTCAGCAATGCCTTTATCGATTCAGTTGTAGGCTTTATGAAATTACTTACTGATGAAGTAGATTTCTGGATGCTATTGTTATTCAATTTATCTTAAAAGAAATAATAGCTTGAAAGGGGTAGGAAGTCTTTTTCCCTGTCGCTACCGGAGGTATAACTATAAATCCCAGCATCTTTAATTACCCTCTTTGAAAATTTCAACAGCCTTAAGCAATGTTAACTCAAAATTCTTCCAAAGGGAGTTCAAACACACCTAAGTGAATTTGAGAGTGCTGCAATGTCTCATCTCTGTTATCAAGAAGATGCTAAGAGATCAAGGCCTAGGAACAAAACAGGTAGGGATACAAAGGAGCTTTGGAAATATATAAAGCAAAATGCAATCACATTCCTCAAATGTGTGTCTTCTTTAATTAGACTCCAATGAATTGCACTGCCATCTTATCGAGCTAAATGCTGTATGCTATCTGTAGAAGAGCTGCAAACACATGAATAAGCTACTTGTACAGCAATTTGTTTCACATTCACACCACAAATATTTCACACAGTTTTTAATTTGCTCCAATGTGAATATGATTGCTTCGCAAGCAATGTCAGCACTGCACATTTTAGCCGGGACCATGGAGATTTGTCATATTAACCTGCAAATCTGCCTCTTTTTAAATTAAAACAGATTTGTGCATTATTCTGGTTTTGAACATTTCTGCTCATGAACTGTGGGAGAGTGCAGCTTTGTCAAATGAAGTTAACTCTGAATCATCTTGGGGAGTGAAGATAACTCCCATTTTCCTCTCCCACCCCTACCATCACACCCACTCACAAATACTCTCCATTTCCCTCAAGAATGCATTAATTAACATCTGCTATCTCTCAGTAACCAAGGAATTAAAACACTCACAACATTCACAACTCTGTTTTTCATCTTGCCACTGGACAAAAGGAGGTACAATTGTCAACATAAAAACAAGTACAATTACCCACATTGTGCAAAAAGTGCGGAGACCACGTGCTCAAAGTTGATTATACGCATCTTATTTACTAATTACAAATACAATTAGCTAGATTCTGATTCCCAATTAACCACATGCAGCTCATGGCAAAAGAACTGGATAACTCTGCTGTAGTCTGTAATTCACATCCATGAGGTCAATAATATAAATTGAAACCCTTATGCTTGATTGTAATTGCTTGGGTCACACAAATGAGGCATTAATAACTGGCAGTTTTAATTAAAAGCAGTAATTGCTTTCTATCCCTTGGAACTTCTGTGTTGAAATGTAGGTGGACATGAGATTGCTGAAGGGGTTGAAACCATGGTAACAGTTGAATTCATTCTATTTCAATTTCTCTTCCATATGTCATCAAGGAAGAGCCCAGCATAAAGGCTAAATCTGAAATCTGACACATCTTTGGAATGGAAATGGATTGGAAACAAAGCAGTTTTCCAGTTTCAATCTTGCATTGTGTGGCATTACCCATATTTCTGCAATTTTTTCATATACTGTCACCAATCTTCCAAAGTATACATGTTATAGTTCAAAGATTTATTACATTATTACGGTTTAGGACATACCTGCTGGCTTGTAAGAGTCTTACAGTTGGGACATCAATTTTCAAGTAAATGGAAAATATCATAGTCGTAGAGTCACAGTCACATAACATGGAAACAGACTCTTCAGTCTAAATAGTCCACATCAACTATGTTCCCAAACTAAACTAGTCCCACTTGCCTGCATTTGGCTCATATCCGTCCAAACCTTTCCTATTCATGTACTTATCCAAATGTCTTTTACATGCTATATCTGTATCTGCATACATCACTTTCTCTGTCAGTTTATTCCACACATGAACCACACTCTGTGTTAAAAAATGCTTTCCCACATGTCCTTTCTAAATCTTACTCCTCTTGCCTTAAAAATAAGCTCCCCAGTTTTTAACTCCCCCACCCTAGGGAAAAGAACCTTGTCATTCACCTTGTCTATGCTCCTCATGGTTTTATGAACCTCAATAATATCACCACCCAACTTCCTGCACGCCAGTGAATAAATATCCCAGTCTTCCCAGTTTATTTTTTATATCTCAAACCAGCAACATCTTGTTAAGTCTTTTCTGAACCCTCTCCAGTAAAATACAACCTTCCTATAACAGGGCAACCAGAACTGGACACAGTACTCCAGAACAAACCTCACCAACCTCTTCTACAACCTCAACATGACATCCCACCTCTCATACTCAAAGGTTTGAGCAATGAAGACCAAAGTGTTAAGCAGCTTCATAACCAACCTGTTTATCTGTGACACAAAGTTCAAAGACCTATGTTCCTGAACCCCTAGATCTCCCTGTTCTACAACACTACCCAGTGCCCTATCATGAATTATAGAAGTCCTGCCCGTGTTTATATTACCAACATGCAGTACCTTGCATTTATCCAAGTTAAACTTTATCTGCCACTCCATTGACCCAATTGATCAAAATAGATTTGTCATTCGATTAGATTCCCTGCAGTGTAGAAACAAGCCATTTGGCCCAACAAGTCCACACCAACCCTCTGAAGAGCAACCCACCCAGACCCATTTCCCTCTGCCTAAAGCATCTAACGCGATGGGCAAATTAGCATGGCCAATCCACCCTGACCTGCACATCTTTGGATTGTGGAAAGAAACTGGAGCACCCGGAGGAAACCCACACAAATGGGGAGAATATCGCCCGAGGCTGGAATCGAACCCAAGTGCCTGGCGCTGTGAAGTTGCAGTACTGACCGTGCTGCCCTACATAATCTTAGGTGAGTTTCTTCACTGTCTACTATATCATCAATTTTGGTGTCATCTGCAAACTTACTAACTACACCTCCTGTATTCTCATCCAGATCATTTCAATAATATTTATGTATGTATTTATATATATTTATGAGTCACGTGGCATGCACTGAATGGTGCCTGACAGTAAGCCTTGGTGGTGTATTTTTTAGAGCTCAAAGGAAGACTCAAATTGTTTTATTTAGAAGAAGATGTATACTATTTATACCTGTGATTGTCCCGAAATTTATAGTGAATCATTCTTACACCTTCATAATTCACAGAAAGATGCAATCACTGGTGAGCTGTAAACAATGGTGCTGTAAACCAAATCCCTTTACCACACATTGGAAAGGAGAATTGGGATCAGAAATAACTGAATAGCATTTCCACTTGGAAACAAAGCCATTGTGTTTCCCATTGCCATGGTGAAGAATGTGAGGAAGTCATTTTGAGATTATGTTGCAGACTTCCTTATAAATCTGGGCACATTCCAGAACAAAACAGCTGAACTTCCATGTAGTCGACAGCATACTGAAAGGCAGAATGTGAGGAAAAAGCTAAAGGTAATCAAGCCTTGCTCTCAAGCAGAGAAAGTGCTGGCTTTATTGTTGACCAGGCAGGACGTAGATGGGAGTTGATGCTCAATTTGAGGAATGAGAAGAGTTTATATGTCATTAAAAGAAGCTGGAAGATTTGCCTTGCCCAAAGTTCCAGGATATATTCTGTAGTGCAACTCTCAAGTTAAAAGACAATTACAGAGAAACCTCGATTATTTGCCATTCGATAATCTGAATTTCAGATGACCTGGCGAGATGGCAAGGTCCCGCTGTTTGGCTAAAGAGTATTTTTCCACATTCAGTTATCCGATAAAATACTCCCCACCCATTTGGATAATTGAGGTTCCTCTGTACTCGGATGGGAAAGTAAAAACAAATCAACACACTAGAAGCTGGGAACTGTTTGCTATGAGATTTGTCATTCGGAGGTAAATGGCAAGTAACAAAAAATTGTTTATTACAATGGATTAAAATTACAAATCCAACATCTTTGCAAAGGGGAGTGTTTATTTTCTCTCATTTAGGAGGTGGGAAAATTTTAGCAAGGTAAGATTTAACGCAATGAAAAACAAAACTTTGAATTTTTTTTCTCAAAGTAATCAACTGAAATCATAAATTAATGACTAATTAAGAAAGCATAGACATTAGAAATATCAAGCAGCAGGGCTAACTAATAATACCATTTTTGCCTTTTCAGTTAAACAGTTAAAAAAAAAGAGATTGAGATAGACTAGGCCCAAAATCCTAATCACCTGTGAAGAAGTAAGGATCATGACTGAGCCATGGAATGGGCTTAACTGTTTGTTTCTAGTGGCATGTTCTAAAGAATGTGGCAATCTTTTTGTTTTATTCGTTCATAAGATGTGAGCATTGCTGGCTGCACAGCATTTATTGCCTGTCCCTCGTTGCCCATGTGATGGTGATGGTGAGCTGCCCTCTTGAACCACTCCAGTCCACCTACTGTTGATTGACACACAATGCCATGAGAGAGGGAATTTCAGGATTTTGACCCAGCGACACTGAAAGAACTACAATTTATTTCCAAGTCAGGATGGTGAGTGGCTTGGAGGGAAACTAGCTTTTGGTGTGTTCCCTCGTCAATCGAGGTGAAAGAGGTCATGGGTTTAGAAGATTACATATTGTGCTGTGTGGTGAATTTCTTCAGCGCATCTTGGAGATAGTACACACTGCTGCTACCGAACGTTAATTGTGGAGTGAGGGGATGCTTGTGAATGTGGTGCCAATCAAGCAGGCTGCTTGCCCTGGATGGTGTGAAGCTTCTAGAGTATTGTCGATACTGCATCCATCCAGGCAAGTGGGGAGTATTCCATCACACTCCTGACTTGTGCCTTATTGATGGTGAACAGGCTTTGGGGAGTCAGGAGGTGAGTCACTTGCTGCAGTATTCCCAGCGTCTGATCTGTTCTTGTAGCCACTGTGTTCATAAGGTGAGTCCAGTTGAGTTTCTGGTCAATGATAGCCCTCAGGATGTTGATACAATGGGAGATTCAATGATAGAAACACCATGGAATGTCAAGGAGTGGTAGTCAGATTGTTATTGGTGATAGTCATTGCATGGTATTTGCGTGGCACGAATGTTAGTTGCCACTTGTCAGCACAAGCCAGGATATTGCTCAGACCTTATAAAAGCAAATTACTGCGGATGCTGGAATCTGAAACCAAAAGAAAAAAATGCTGGAAAATCTCAGCAGGTCTGACAGCATCTGTAAGGAGAGAAAAGAGCTGACGTTTCAAGTCTAACTGATCCTTTGTCAAAGCTGTCAAAGTATTCACAAAGGGTCAGTTAGACTCGAAACGTCATCTCTTTTCTCTCGTTACAGATGCTGCCAGACATGCTGAGATTTTCCAGCATTTTCTCTTTTGGTTATTGCCCAGATCTTGTTGCATTTGAACGTGGACTGCTTCGGTATCAGAGGAGTCATGAATGGTCATGAACATTAATGACTGCACAATGAACATTCCTACTTCTGATCTTGTGATAGAGGGAAGGCCATTGATAAAGCAGTTGAAGATGGTTGAGCCTAGGACACTACCCTCTGCAAAGATGTCCTTGAGCTGAGATGACTGACTTCCAACAACACTACCAGCCTCCAATGTGCTATGTATCTCTCCAACCATAGGAGAGTTTGCTTCCTGATACACACTGATTCCAGCTTTACTACACTCAGTCAAATATGGCCTTGAAATCAAGTGCTGTCATTCTCACCTCACCTCTGGAATTCAGCTCTTTTGGACATGTTTGAATCAAGTCTGTAATGAGATCAGGAGCTGAGTGACCCTGGTGGAACCTAAACTGGGCATCACTGAGCAGGTTATTGCTGAGCAGGTGCTGCTTGAAAGCATTGTTGATGACACCTTCCATCACTTTACTGATGCTCAAAAATAGACTGATGGGGTGGTAATTGGCTGGGTTGGATTTGTCCTGCTTTTTATATACAGGACATAGTGAGCAATTTTCCACATTGCTTGATCGATGCCAGTGTTGTAACTGCACTGGAACAGCTTGGGTAGGGAAGCAAAAATTTCTGGAGCACAAGTCTACAGTACAATTGCCGGAATGTTGTCAGGACCCATAGCCTTCACAGTACCCAATTTTGATATTACATGGACTGAATCAAATTTGCTGAAGATTGGTATCTGTAATGCTGGGAACCACTGGAGGAGGACAAGATAGATCATCACCTCAGCACTCCTGGCTGAAGATTTCTGCAAATGTTTCAGCTTGATCTTTTCCTCTTTTGTGCTGGGATTGCCCATATTTGAGGCTGGTCTTGTTTGTGGAGCTCTCTTCTTCAGATTGGTAAGGATGAGGTCAAGTACATTTTTCCCTCTTTTTGGCTCTCTCACCACTTGCTGCAGACCCGGTCTAGCAGCTCCTTCCTTTAGGACCCCACCAACTCAATCAGCAATGCTGTTGCCGAGCCACCCTTGATAATGGACACTGAAGTCCCCCACCCCAAATTACACTCTGCACCCTTGCCACCTGCTGTGCTTCCTCCAAATGTTGCTCAACATGAAGGAATATTGATTCATCAGCCAAGGGAGGATAGCATGTGGTCATTAGCAGGAGGTATCCTTGCCCATGTAAATCCTTAGGCCATGAGACTTCTTGGAGTCCCGGGTCAACTCTGAAGACTCAGAGACCAAATCCCTCTCGACTGCGCTGCCATCTCTGCTGGGTATGCCCTTAAGGGGGGACAGGACATATCAAGAGATGATGATGGTGATGTATGGAACATTATCTGTGAGGTATGATTCCATGAGCATGCCTACTTCAAGCTGTAACTTGGCTAGACTGTAAGACAGCTCTCCCAATTTTGACATTACCCCCCAGATGTTAATAAGGTGGACTTTGCAGGGTCAATAATGCTGTTGCTGTCATTATACTTTATGGTGCCTAGGTCAATCTACAGCTTTCATTTTTTTTTCCTCAGATCGATAGAATCTCCATAGTATGGAAATAGGTCACTTGGCCCAACAAGTCCACACCAGCCTTCCAAAGATCAACCTACCCAGACCCATCCCCATAACCCTGCATTTCCCCTGACTAATGCACCTAACATACACAACCCCTGAATACTATGGGAAATTTAACATGGCCAATTCACCTAACTTACACATCTTTGGACTGAGAGAGGAAACTGGAGCACCTGGCAAAAACCCACACAGATACAGGGAGAACGTACAAACTCCACACAGACAGTCACCCAAGGCTGGAATTGAACACAGGTCCCTGGCGCTGTGAGACAGCAATGCTAACCACTGAGCCACCATGCTGCCCCAATCTCTGTTTGGACTTCGTTGTGACTGATACAACTGAATGGCTTGCCGGGCCGTTTCAGAGGGCATTTGAAAATCCGTCACATTGCTGTAGATCTAGAGTCACAGGTAGGCCAGACCAAGTGATAGTGGCAGATTTCCTACCCTGAAGAATATTAGTGAACCAGTTTCATAAGTACTTAGTTCCAGGGTTTTTCTTAAAATTGAATTCAAATTCCACCATCCGCTGTGGTGAGATTTGAACCAGGTCCCAAGACATTAGATACGTTTCTGTATTAATAGCCTTGTGATAATGCCACCCTGCGATTGTCTCCCTCTTTAAAAGGTTTTCTTTCAGCCTGAGACCCCCCCGACCTTGTCCATTTTCTGGATAGGTTTGTGGAGGGAGGCACAGAGAAGGATGGATATGTGGCTGGCTGACTCTCCGTTTCAGTGTTTGCATACTATTTTCTCTCTCCCAATTGTGTGTACACACACACACACACACACACACACACACACACACACACACACACACACACACACACACACACACACACACACACACACACACACACCCTCCTCGACGTAAAAACACTCGCTCCTATATTTTTCCACATCGTGTGCACACATGCTGTTGCTCACAATCCCTTCTCAAACATACACTGGCCCTCAAATAAACACTTTCTGCCTCTCTCCCTCATTCACCTGCCTTACATTCCTTCCACCCTCAAATAAAAGCAAAATAAAAGATGCTTGAAATCTGAAAGTAAAATGAAAAGTGCTGGAAAAACTCAACAGGTGATGCAGTAAATATGGAGAGAGAAAAAGAGCCAACATTTTTGTGTCTAGTGACTTGCTCGGAACTGAAAAGCTTTAGGAAATTGTGGCTTTTATGTAATGGTAAGAGGGAAAGAGGAATGCCAAACAGCTTGTAAGGACACACAGAAGAAAAGGCAGAAGTTGTAGCGTAAAGGAGAGAAAGATGCAAATGTTCGCAGTGAAAAGGAGGAAATGAGTCTGCTCTGCTGGATCTGAAACATTAACTTGGTTGCTTTCCTTCTCTGCACATTCTCTAAGAGCTGCTGAGTAAGCCAGTAAGATTGGATTCCTTACAGTATGGAAACAGGTCTTTCGGTGCACCAAGTCCACACCGACCCTCCGAAGAATAACCCACCCAGACCCATTCCCCTATCCTATATTAATCCCTAACTAATGCACCTAACACTATGGGCAATTTAGGATGGCCAAATTCACCTGACCTGCACATCTTTGGATTGTAGGAGAAAACCCACGCAGACACGGGGAGGATATGCAAACTCCAGGCAGACAGTCGCCTGAGGCAGAAATCAAAATTGGGTCCCTAGCACTGTGAGGCAGCAATGCTAACCACTGAATCACAGTTCCGCCCCATGGTGCTTTAGACAGTCAGGAAAGAGAAATCCCATCCAGAGTCAGATATTGCCTTAGTGAGTTAAAGACTTTGGAGGCACCGTGCAAATTCGGTGCAGACAGGAAAATAAACTTTCACTTGCTTTTTTGGCTCATAACTTGAGAGGTTTTATTTAACAGGATCAATTGAAGCCTAAGATAGAAGGCTCAGCAAAAAGCAAAGAGGAAAATCACCAAAACTTTGTAAGTTCATTGGTTGGTATGTTGTTGTTAATTTGACTACCTATTCTAGATTAGGTTCAGATAAGATCTTCAAGTAAAAAATGAGGTCTGCAGATGCTGGAGATCACAGCTGAAAATGTGTTGCTGGTCAAAGCACAGCAGGCCAGGCAGCATCTCAGGAATAAAGAATTCAACGTTTCGAGCATAAGCCCTTCATCTTACGGAACCGACTGATCCCACACGGACTCCGTCTCCAGTTTCCTCATTCCCCCTCCCCCCACCTTGTCTCAGTCGGTTCCCTCAACTCAGCACCGCCCTCCTAACCTGCAATCTTCTTCCTGACCTCTCCGCCCCCACCCCACTCCGGCCTATCACCCTCACCTTGACCCCCTTCCACCTTTCCCACCTCCATCGCCCCTCCCCCAAGTCCCTCCTCCCTACCTTTTATCTTAGCCTGCTTGGCTACTCTCTCTCATTCCTGATGAAGGGCTTATGCTCGAAACGTCGAATTCTCTATTCCTGAGATGCTGCCTGGCCTGCTGTGCTTTGACCAGCAACACATTTTCAGCTGTGATCTCCAGCATCTGCAGACCTCATTTTTTACTCGAAGATTTTAACCTACTGCAAATCCTCTTACAAGGATGCCTTCCTTGAAAAAGCTCTCTTCCTCCCTCTACAAGGATTTCAGTGAGTCTCTCTCTCACTGCACCCCCCCCAGGTCATCTCCTCTGCACAGAAACTCTTCAGCCACGTTCTCAAACAGACTCGTTACCACAGCCACATCTCTTTCCTCAGCACCTGCCTACGGAACCGACTGATCCCACACGGACTCCGTCTCCAGTTTCCTCATTTCCCCTCCCCCCACCTTGTCTCAGTCGGTTCCTTCAACTCAGCACCGCCCTCCTAACCTGCAATCTTCTTCCTGACCTCTCCGCCCCCACCCCACTCCGGCCTATCACCCTCACCTTGACCTCCTTCCACCTATCCAACCTCCATCGCCCCTCCCCCAAGTCCCTCCTCCCTACCTTTTATCTTAGCCTGCTTGGCTACTCTCTCTCATTCCTGATGAAGGGCTTATGCTCGAAACGTCGAATTCTCTATTCCTGAGATGCTGCCTGGCCTGCTGTGCTTTGACCAGCAACACATTTTCAGCTAGGTTCAGATAAGAACCTATAAAGTACTGGCATGGATAATGGGTTTGGCTCACTGGCAGAAGATAGAGAGTGGGCTAAATGGGCATCTTGCAGATGGCAGCAGCGACTAGTGCAGTTCTGCAGTGATCAGTGATGGGACCACAATTATTCACATTATACATCCGAGGTCGTGAAAAAGAAATGTTGCTAACTATTGTAAGCATTGCTGTTAATTTCATACAAGATAGGTGAAGAGATAGCTAGTGTTGAAGAGATGGGGAGGCTGCAGAAGGACTTGGACAAGGAACATGAGCAAAGTAGTGGCAGATAGAATGCAATGTGGGAAAGTGTGAGCTTATGCACTTTGGTAGGAAGAATAGAAGCATAGACTATTTTCTAAATGGGGAAATGCTGCACAAACCTGGAGCACAAAGGGACTTAGGAGTTGTAGTTCTGGGTTCTCTTAAGATTAACATGAGGTTTGTTTGGCAGTTAGGAAGGTAAATGCAATGTTGGCAATCATTTCAAGTGAACTAGAATACAAGAGCAGAGATGTGCTGCTAAGGCTGTATAAGGCTCTGGTCAGCCCGCAGTTCAAAATATTGTGAGCAGTTTTGGGCCTTGTGTCAATGGAAGAATGTGCTGGTTTCGGAGGCTGTCAGAGGAGGTTTACGAGAATGACGCTAGGAATGAAGTGCTTGTCATATGAGGAGCAGTTGAGATCTCTGGGTCTGTACTTAATGGAGTTGAGAAGGATGTTAGGGACCTCATTGAAATTTACAGAATACTGAGTGGCCTGGATAGAGTGGATGTGGAAAAGACATTTCCACTAGTAGGAGAGACTGGGACCCAAGAGAACAGCCTTTGAGTGAAGGGATGACACTTTAGCACTGGGATGAGAAGGCATTTATACAGCTAGAGGGTGGCGAATCTGAGGAACTCATTGCCGCAGAGGGCTATGTAAGCCAAGTCATTGTGTATATTTAAGACAGAGAAAGATAGGTTCTTGATTAATATGGGGATCAAACATTATGGGGAGAAGGCAGGAGAATAGGATTGAGAAACATATCAGCCATAATCAAAAGCCAAAGCAGGCTCGATGGGCCTAATGGCCTAATTCTACTCCTATACCGTATGGTCTTCCGAGTTTCCCCGCTACCCTCACCCTCCCTTCCTTTTTCACCTTCGTTTCCACAGAGGCCCAACCTCCCTCATCCACTCATCGTGCCAGTTCTTCCTTCACACTCTGGTCCTCAGTCATGTAGGCGGAAGTGGGTACTGCAGAGGCTAGAGAATAGAGTCAAGATTAGAGTGGTGCTGGAGAAGCACAGTGGGTCGGGCAGCATCCGAGAAGCAGGAAAATCAATGTTTTGGGCAAAAGCTCTTCATCAGGAATGAGCTCAGTCATGTTCCCTCCCTCACATATGGGTTTGGAATCTGGCTCCTCCATCCTATTTGCTGTCCTGCAGGGGATTGTCACCTTCTTGGGAAGGAGAGAGTCTCTTTTTTCCCCACACCTGAGGCCCATTCTCTTGCACTCACCCCTCCCCCTCACCACCACCACCACCACACACCACCACCACCACCCCCACCCCCAGGAGATTCTCCTCCTTCACAGCCTCTCCCTTGCCCTACTGTCAGCAAACCTTTCACTGTTCACCAAGTGCAAGCATTATTCTGAATGATCCTTTGCATCATTCCTCCAATAAATCCATACATTGCAAACATACCTAACTGGCCAGAGAATTCTTGTGGCATCTAAGTCCATGAAAAACATAATAAAAATATACCTTCTAACAGAATCTACTGCAACATTTTCTTCCCCCTCATCTTCCTTGATGTTCTGGGTTTTAGAAATGGTTTGCGATAAAATAAATGACATTGTTAAAAGAACATTTAGACATCTTCAGTGATATCTGAACATTGTTGAAAATTATACCGCTGAGCCAGAAAATCTCACTGCTGCTCTGATTGAATGTAACCTGACATATTCAATCTCAGTAAATAAGGGGCAACTTTGCATGGGACAACAATGCATTGTGGGCTCACCACATGAGCTCCACTTCTTGTGTGTAAGTGGGTACATTTTCAGTGGATTTTACACTTGTTAGTAATTCATAGTGAAATATTTTGAGACATGCATGATAAATGAGAGAGGAATCTACATGACCATTTTTGGCTCCTTTGTAATCCAACTTACACCTGGATATAGCCTAAGAATGGTCAAGGGATGGATTACAATTGAGTCACATCTACTTACTACCAATGTCAGAAATCATCTGGTCTCACTAAGGGAGTGGATAGATGATGTTGCTGCAGTAAGTGAGCTCGCCCTTCTCTGGTGTAGTAACAATGGATGGTGAAGGGCGCTATAGGACAAAGGGTTAATTGTAACAAGGCTGTCACTGTAGGTGCATCTACATAAGGAGCTGTGTCACAACTGTTCTAGATCACATGGGACTGTGTTCTGATAGAAGCATTTTCTGGTGAAGCCCTGTTCTTCCTCCCTTCTATATAGAGTTTAATTCCTTAAATCTTCCTAGTCTGCCCAGTGTATGACCAGTCCAGTCTGTTCCAAGACTCTCAGAAACTGTGAGTAATATTTACCCAGGCAGTGTTCTGTTTTCTTGCCCAGTGAAATCTAATGAAACAGACAAGAAGGTATTTAAATTACCTTCACAATTAAAGATGAATGTTTTATTTCAAGTCATTTTAAAGACTTTGTTGACTTTGTGTCATTATTTTCTGTCTAGTCCTACATTTTTTCAAAGGACACTACATGTTTTGCCGACACAGGTTCTCTTGAGCTGATACACCTATTCTTGGGGGATGAATGGTCTGTGCAGTGGGAGGGTATGCCATCCCTTCTCACCCTCACAACTGCTGAGGCAGCTAACTTCAACAAAAGGTGTGCTGGTCAGCATCTTCTTCCCAAAGGTCACTGCCACACCAGAGGCATCACTTTGAGAAGCTTCTTGAGATGTACCACAACCATAGCAAGACATACTGTTCATAATACAGCTTAAGAAAAAGGCATTCAAAGATGATCAGGAGCCAGGACCTCTTGGTTCACACACTGTTTAAAACTTAACAACCATTTCTACCATAACATGGATAATAAATCCAGAGTGATTGCCGAAACAAGCTGATCAGGTTCTGAAGAGATGCTAAACTGTGCCATATTTGTATAGGCACTTAAGGCTACCATACAGTGCATGGCAAACCGTGGCGATGAGCTAATTTCAAAACGTAACAACATAATATCTAGGAGCAGGAGTAGACCTCAACTCAACCTTCCTGTCTGCTCCCCATTACATTTTAACCCTTTAATACATTTCAAAAAAAATTATTACATCCTTGAATTTATTCAGTCTATTAGGATCCAATGTGCTCTGGGGTCATGAATTCCACAGTTTCATGAGAGAAGTAATTACTCCTCAGCTCAGTTTTAAGTCTGCCACCCTTATTCTAAAACTATAATCTCTCGTTCCAGATTGTCCCACAAGTGGAAACATCTTCTCTATGTCTACCTTGTCAATGTCAAAGAGTGTGGCACTGGAAAAACACAACCGGTCAGGCAGCATCTGAAGAGCAGGAGAGTCACCGTTTTCGAGCATAAGCTGTTCATCAGGTGGGCGGCACGGTGGCTTGTGGGCGGCACGGTGGCACAGTGGTTAGCACTGCTGCCTCACAGCGCCTGGAGACCCGGGTTCAATTCCCGACTCAGGCGACTGACTGTGTGGAGTTTGCACGTTCTCCCCGTGTCTGCGTGGGTTTCCTCCGGGTGCTCCGGTTTCCTCCCACAGTCCAAAGATGTGCGGGTCAGGTGAATTGGCCATTCTAAATTGCCCATAGTGGTAAGGGGTAAGGGATAATGTAGGGGTATGGGTGGGTTGCGCTTCGGCGGGTCGGTGTGGACTTGTTGGGCCGAAGGGCCTGTTTCCACACTGTAAGTAATCTAATCTAATCATTCTTGATGAAGAGCTTATGCTCGAATCGTTGATTCTCCTGCTCCTCAGATGTTGCCTGACCGGTTGTGCTTTTTCAGCACCACATATTTTGATTCTGATCTCCAGCATCTGCAGTTCTCACTTTTTCCTTGTCTACTTTTAGAATTCATTAAATTAGATTTGATCAATTAGATCTTCACTCATTCTTCTAAACGTTAGCAAGTATAAGCCTAAACTGCTCAATTCCTCCTCATAAAAACAAGCCTTTCATCTATGCAATTTAAAGAACCATTTCCTTTCATCTTTAGTGTGCTGCCTCTTATGTCCCTGTCCTTCCAGCCTTGTCAAAGGCTACTGATATGCTCTTTAAAATTTCCTGAAGCGTTTTAAATTTTAATTCCCACTCAGTCATGATACGCCTTTTATTTGTGTCAAGATTAGAGTGGTGCTGAGAACGCACAGCGGGTCAGGCAGCATCCGAGGAGCAGGATAATCGACATTTTGGGCAAAATGTCAATTTTCCTGCTCCTCGGATGTTACCTGACCAGCTGTGCTCTTCCAGCACCACTCTAATCTTGACTCTGATCTCCAGCATCTGCAGTCCTCACTTTTGCCTATGCCCTTTATTTGGCCCATCCCTTTACCTTGGCCTGTTCAGTTTCCCACTTTCCCCGCTAAATCACATTCCATATTGACCAGAATTTGTGTCGGATAGTTGTGATTACTTAAGCAAGTATGTTTGAACATAAAAATCAGATTCAGACTGGAAAACATTGTTTGCGCTCGATGTTCATGTCACTCAAGTGCAAAGTGACTCAAGTCTTGTAAAGAAAAGTTGACTGACTTTGCAATGTGCCTTAAAGTTTCAAAATAATCACCAAACGTCTTGGCCTTTGAAGAGAGAATTAAGCAGCATTTAAAGCTTTCAGCTTCGGTATTGTAATAAAAGGACTCTTTAAAAGTTAAAGATAAAACAGCTTTGAGTCATGTAAAGCCCTTGAACCAAAGGCCAATCAATTCTGTTTTGATGTACTGAAAGAAAACTTTAACCGCTATCGAAGACAGAACAAGGAAGTCAAAGGGTATTGGGGTAGGCAGCAAAATGGAATTGAAGCCACAATCAATCAGATCGGACTTGATGATCTGGAATGGTAGGGCAAGCTTAAGAGGCCTAATGGTCTGTTCCTGCCTCTAATTCATGTGATTGTATACAACAATGACTGATGCAAACGTAACCATATCTGTGTGAAAACGTTGAATTCACAACATACAGTGAAATTACTCCTAATTTAAACTAATACTTAAAATGTAATCTGTCAATGTTTAATTTGAATTTGAAGAGGCTACTCTGGTCACACATTTAATAGGAGTCCATTGTCAACCATGCTCTTTAATACTAACACAGGAGAAAATTCTCTGAGTACTTTTCACACTGGGCAATAATTGAGACGGAGCTACATTGAGAGCAATTTTACTTGGAGCTTCACTCAATAGCTGCTTTTCTTTGGATTTTAAGAACACCTTGGCAAGCAATTCTAACTGTGATAAATGGTCTCAGTGGCTTCAGTTACTGCTGCACTCTTGATGCACTGCCTGGACTGAAAAGATTAGGAAGTAGAAGAGACCTTGGCAACTTGATTGAGATTATTTCCAGTAATCCTCCTTATATTTAGCCCCAACACTCAGTCTAACGGATATAACTACTGACACTATGATCAGATGGGGCTGTACATAATCCTCTGTTTGTGGTTAGAGAGAAGGGAAGTTAAATTAGAAATGGTTCTATTACACTGGAGATAGCTGCATTGATTGAAATTTGTAATTAAGGATGGTTATAGAATGGTGAGCAAGTAACTAGAAAGTGGAAAAGGAAATATAAGCATTCTGAAAATTCATTCTTCAAGATGTTGTGCAGCATTGATATCAGAGAATTTAAGATATCAACTTGAAAGGTCTGCAGTGTTTATTATATTGTCACTAGTCAATTTTTTTTCTGCGTTGTAGAAGACGAGGGGCAAGGTCATGTGCCAACAGCCATTTCTCAGATCTCAATCTGAAATCCTGTTTGATAAAACCACTTCTCTTACTAATTGAGGAAATATGCTATTGCCCTTGAGAGAGCCAGAGAGAGAGCCAGAGAGAGAGAGAGAGAGACAGAGAAAGACACACATACACTTGCAAAAGAGTGAGTGAGCGCAACATTTGAGTGAAACAGAGCAAAGCAATGCCTAATAAGGTCAGAGTGGAACAGCCTGAGAGCGGATAAGAGCATCTGATAATGTTAGAATCAGCCCACACATGACAAGGTCAGAATGAGACAAAGAAGGATCACACTCAGAGAGGTAAGGTTGTGAGTTACCAAATAGGTTAGAGAGGGATTTTAAAAAATTCTTTCATGGGATGTGAGTGTTAAGGCAAGGCTAACATTTTAATATTGCCCACCCTTAATTGTCTTTGAACTGAGTTGCTTTCTCTGCCTTTTCAGCGGGCAATTAAGAATCAATCACAGAGTTGTACGTGGGCAGACTGGACAAGGGCAGAAAATTTCCTTCCCTAAAGGACATCAAAAGTGAATGTATCAGAGGGTGACAACACTGAATAATGCAGAGTGAGTTAACCAGTGAGAGGGTCTGTGAGAAACAACAGTTGGCAGAATCTGAAAGGGGCAGCAAATAACATTTCAAGTACCAGGAGAGGTTAGGGTCTTCATTTACGAAAAATTTAAAACATTTTCTACAGTCAGACACAGCATTGTGAGGTGGCACAGTAGCTCAGTGGTGAGCACTGCTGCCTCATAATGCGAGAGACTTGGTTTCTCTTCCAGCCTCAGGCTACTGTCTGTGTGGCGTTTGCACATTCTCCCTGTGTCTATGTGGGTTTCTTCAGAGTGCTCTGGTCTTCTCCCACAGGTCAGGTGAATCGGTCATGCTAAATTGACCATAGTGTTAGGTGAATTAGTCAGAGGGAAATGGGTTTGGGTGGGTTACTCTTCAAAGGTTTGGCCTGGACTTGTTGGGCAGTTTCCACACTGTAGCGAGTCTAATCTACGGATAATTATAAAGCTAACAACAAAATGAGAAATGGCAGACATTCCTTTTAAGACATGAGAGAAGGATTTGAACACTTGATCAGATGCACTGGGTGGCATGGTGGTTCAGTTGTTAATATTCTACCTCATAGCGCCAAGGACCTGGTTTGATCCCACCCTTGGTTGATGTCTGTATGAAGTTTGCACATTCTCCTCATGTCTGCGTGGGTTTTCTCTAGGGGCTAGAGTTTCCTCCCACAGTCCAAAGATGTGTAGGTTAGGTGGATTAGCCATGCTAAATTGCCCAGTGTGCAGACGAGGTGGGTTAGCCATAGGAAATATAGGGTGATAGAGTAGGGGATGGGTCAGAATGGGATGCTCTTTGGAGTGTCACTGTGGATTTGATGGGCCAAATGGACTGATTTCACACTGTAGGGATTCTATTTTTTTTAATTCGTTGACAAGGGCAGGGTGGTAGACATAGTCTATGGATTTCAGTAAGGTCTTTGATAAGATTCCACATGATATGCTGCTTCGGAAGGTTAGATTACATGGAATTCAGGGGGAGCTGGCAAATTATGTACATGATTGGCTTGATGATAGGAAATAGAGAGTAATAGTGGGAGGATGCTTGTCAGACTGGAGGCCTGTGACTATTGGAGTGCCTCGGGTATCGGTATTGGGCCCATTGCTGTTTGTAATCTATATCAATGATTTGGATGAGAATGTACAAGGCATGATTAGTAAGTTTGCAAATGACAGTAAAATAGGAGGTATCTTGGACAGTGAGGAAGGTTATCAGCACTTGCAGCAGGACCTTGATCAGCTGGGAAAGTGGGCTGAGAAATGGCAAATGCAGTTTAATATAGATAAGTGTGAGGTCTTGCATTTGGAAAGTCAAATCAAGGTAGGAGTTTCATGGTGAATAGCAGGGTCTTAAGGAGTGCAGTGGAAGAGAGGGACCTTAGGGTTCAGGTGCATGGTCTCTGAAAATGGAATCACAGGTAGACAGGGCAATGAAGAAGATTTTTGGCACACTGGCCTTCATCAGTCACTGCACTGAGTGTAGAAGTTGGGAAATTATGTTGCAATTGCACAGGACTTTGGTGAGGCCGCACTTGGAGTATTATGCTCAGTTTTGGTCACCATTTTATAGAAAGGACGTTATTAAACTGGAAAGAGTTCAGAAGAAATTTGCAAGGATGTTGCCTGGACTCAATAGTCTGAGTTATAGGGAGAGGTTGGACATTTTCTTTTGAGCATAGGAGACTGAGGGGCGAATCTTCTAGAAGTGCATAAAATTACAAGAGGCATGGATAGAGTGAATGCACTCAGTCTTTTTTCCCAGGGTTAGGTAATTGAAGACTAGAGGGCATCAATTGAAAAGTTAGAGGGAACCTGAGGGGCAACTTTTTTTAGACAGAGGGTGGCACTTACATGGAATGAGCTGACAGCGAAAGTAATTGAGGTGGGTACATTAACAACATTTAAAAGGTATTTGGGCAAATACATGGTTGGGAAAGGATGAGAAAGATATGGGCCAAGTGCAGGGAAATGGTGTTAGCATTAGTGGACATTTTGGTCGGCATGGACCAGTTTGGGCCAAAAGGCTTATCTCCGTGTTGTAAGGCTCTATGACTCTATAATTAACAAGATTTGGATATCACTGGCAAGGCCACCATTTATTGCCCATCACTAATTGCCCAGAGGGCAGTTAAGAGTCAATCAAATTGCTACGGGTCTGGAGTCACATGTAGGCCAGACCAGGTAAGGAAGGCAGTTTCCTTCCCTAAAGGACATTAATAAACCAGATGTTTTTCTTTTCTGACAATTGACAGTGAATTCATGGTCACCATTAGACTCTCAATTTCAGATTTTCATTGAATTCAAATTGCACTGTCTGCCCTGGCGGGATTTAAAACCAGATCCCCTGAACATTACCTGGATCTCAGGATTACCTAGCTAGTGGTGAAATCACCAGGCTGTTGCCTTCTCTTTAAAAGTCTCAAGGTGCTAATATGACCTTCCCTTCATGATAGGTCAAACGTGGGAATGCTCACTGATGATTGTGCAGCTTTCAGCTCCATTTGCGATTCTGCAGAAACATGAACAGTCCATACCAACATGTAGCAAGAACTGGACAGCATCTAGGTTTGGGCTGACAAGTAGCCAACAACAATCACACCACACAAGTGCCAAGCAATGACAATTTCCAACCAGAGAGAATCTGACCATTGCCCCTTGACATTTAATAGACACACCATAACTAAATCTCCACTATCACCAACCAAAGGGTTGCTATTGACCACAACCTAAACTAGACTAGCCATTTCATCTGAAAACAAGTCCAGTTCATGGATACTTTTGACTTAAGTTCCCAAATAGCAACACTTGAGGAACATTGCTGAAAAGAAGACCTATCTTGTCAATGTTTTTATTTTATCCTCCACCCATCAGGATATTTCACAAGAATAACATTTTAAGGGGTGAAAAAATATTAACTACATGAGACAAAACTGCCAATTAGCTGGCAAGTGGACTCTGATTGGTAGAGACATTGTCATGGAGAATGCACACATTAATACCGCATGAATTTATTTTCTCGCAAAATGTCCTGAAGAGTGCACAATGAAAAGCTTTAACAAAATGTGATTTTCTTCAGCAATACTCAATTTCTGTACTATTCACTACTTTGGAGAATAATTCATCTGGCATGCAGCTCCTAATAAAAAGCACCACTCTTGTGAACATTTATTGGAAATGTATTTAGGTAATTGTAAATAGCCAACAATTCAAGTACAATAAACTTTCAAAGATCTCTCTGTGATCAATGCCAATGGGAGAAAAACATTATTTATTTGTGTTCAAATATTAATAAATAGCGCCACATGTATATGATGCAACCACGTCTTAAACTGCATTCTCAAATGACTGCTACAAAGAAAATAATGAGCAGGTAAATATTACTAAAGTCAATGCAATGCTAGTATGCTGAATAGATATGAGCACACGCCCCTTGACACAGAGTTCAAAAATTTGACCCTTTAAAGATGAAAGCCTTGGAAATCCTGGCTGTGTAGATTCACATTACCTTGAAGTGGGATGGCCATGTGGACAGTCTGTGAGAAAAACAAATATGAAAATATTTTCCCCAGATCCTACAGCTTTTTCAGACTCCCTGTCCACAATCTGTCATTGGTCTATATGGCTACTTCTGTCCCTTGGTCACACATACACATATGCACATACACACACAAGGACAGAGACATGCAAACACACACATAGACATACGCACACACACACGCGCGCGCGCACACACACACAGACATGCATGCATACACACAAACACAAGCACACATGCACACGTACAGACACACCCAGATAGTCATACACACACAAACACAAGCATACACGTAACATGCCATTCATTTTGAAAGAGTACACAAGCGAGTGTTGATATTGATCTTAGGCCCTCAGTGCCAATCACATCGCCAGTTCTTGCATATCAAAAAAGACATGAAACTCGACAATGATGATAATTTAATGGCTAGATTAGATTACTTACAGTGTGGAATCAGGCCCTTCAGCCGAACAAGTCCACACCGACCTGCCAGCCACACTACGGGCAATTTAGCATAGTCAATTCACCTAACCTGCACATTTTTGGACAGTGGGAGGAAACCCAAGCAGACACAGGGAGAATGTGTAAACTCCACACAGTCAGTCGCCTGAGGCAGGAATTGAACCCCGGGTCTCTAGCACTGTGAGGCAACAGTGCTAACCACTGTGCCACCATTGTCCTGGATTGTCCGATGTCCAATTTCTCTCTACCCACTTTGACCAACCTTAGATACGGAATCATTTACCTTGCCTCCTTGCACCCTCCCACCTATCTACTTACTACCCTATCCCCTTCCCCTGATCTTGAGCCTTTGAAGTTTCAAATTCAAATCCTACCTGGATCCCTGTTGGCCAGTGAATGTGGTTTAACAGGTTGACATTTGGCATGCTATTCCATCCAACACTTCTCCAGTATTTCCAAATGCACAAGAAAAATGTGCAAATGAATATATAAACAATAACATTCGCTGAGCACCTTCCACACCTCAATTGGATCAACATTTAATCTTCGATACTCAATGGAATTCAAGCTTTGTCTATACAATCTACACTCATATTTTAACCATTTTAGTGGAAGTATTATCCCTGCAGCTCTGTACTGTATCTCCTCCAAAGCCAGTATGTCCTTTCTGAGATGAGGTTAAAAATCAAATAACACCAGGTTATAGTCCAATAGGTTTATTTGGAAGCACTGGCTTTTGGGGCACTGCTTCTTCATCAGCTGGTTGCCTTTCTGAAATATGGTGTTCACAATTGACTCAAAGTATATTCAACCAAAAATTTATATATCTGTTACAGTTACTTCTACCTCTTTGTATGCCAGGAACTTGAGATAAAAGCCAACATTGCTTCAGAATTGAATTATTTTTGTTCCTAGCTATTATATCTTAAAGCTTTCAAGACTTGAGCCCATAAATCTCTCCACAGGCCCTAGCTTGTCATCATTTCAAATATACTTTGATCAAATTCCCTTAGATCCAAAATGACTAATCATGCACTTGCCCAGGTTGAACTCTATCCGGCACAGTTTCAAATGCTCACTTGATGTATCAAGGTTCCTTTGCACCTTTCTGTTGGCACATTCACTTAACTTGGTGGTGTCAGCAAGTGAAATCGAGCATACTTCTGTTGAATGGAACTAATACTGACAGTGTCTACCACAGGGCATGAAATGGAATAATGTGACCATGGTGTATATTGAGACCTGAAAGCCTCAGCATAGAGAATTGCCTGAATCACGTGTAGAAGAGAACTCCTGGGAGAAGAACGGCGTCTTTCTTCCAACTTCACCCTCAGTAACATTCAACCTTCCCAACAGACTTGCTTTATTGCCAACTAAATTCACTCTAAGAATTCAGTTTAAAATTTAATTTTCTACTTCAGCATTACTTCACCTACTTTTAGCTTCTCACATGCAAAAAGTTGAGAAAGTGCCTTTGCTGGACACTTATGATAATATTCAGTAATGATCCCAGGTCATATGGGCAACTCAGTCCAATGATCCCAGACAAACTCACCAAATTATGTGCTGATCTGTTTGGGGGCTAGTAAACTTTATTTTTAAAGTAGGTAAGTTCCAGAGGACTTACTAAGAGGATGAAAGGACAAGATATCACACGTTTGAATGCATAAATAATACTTTATCATACAAGTCAGACAAATAGTACAACCTAAAATACATGTACTGACACCCTAAATTAACATGCTGTAAACCTGGGTAAAACTCAGCATATACCCAACTGCAAAAGTACTCAGCACAGATCCACAGATTTCTCAGCAACTCCCCTCAGATGTTAATGATACGAAAGGTCCTCGAATCTCATTAAAATTCACAATGGATTCTTCATTTTTGCTTATCTGCCCTTGAAACTCCCTCTCAAGTGCCAATCTGTCAATTACCCACTTTCCTCAGGCTATGCAGCCCTGGAATCTGAAACTGCACTCCAGTATTCATTCACACTTGTAACACCAGCTCTTCAATGACAGCTAGCAAGCCAACTCTGTCCCTGGGTTTTTCTTCACACTCTCATCTTGGTTAGTTACATCAAGCAACTACTGCTCATGACTACAGGCTCCTTTCTCAGCACATCTTCCCACTTTCTCAGCTCCCCAGGATTTTTCTAAATCCTGTCTCTAACTCTTAGCTACTTACCAACTCCCACAACTTCCATGTGAGTTTGTTCTAGCAGCACAGAGTCAGTCAATACTTCTTGATACCCTCCACTGTTTTGCTAACTACTGGCTCTGCCAGCATGGAGATCCTATGTTTCTGTCTCTTCTCTTCTCTCCCTCCCCAACTACTGAGACCCTGAAAATGTTGTCAGTGACCTCTTAAATGTCTATCACAAACCTAACCTTGCAATATGTTCCTCCCACAAAGCAAGACAGGATTGATTGTAGCTACCTTTGGAACTCAAAGTTCTGTAAATGTTACATTCCTATAGAGTGTTGGAAATTGATTTCCTCAAAATGACTTAAACTCTTCCACTGTATTTTACTCACTTCAAAATCTCAAATTCTTTGAAAGCCTAGTTCTAATCTGGATTTTTTCCAGCAGCAAAAGGATACCAACCACAGTTGTGTGAAGATAGCTTTTTGAGATCTTTATACATTTGATGATCTGAGATTGATTTAAGCAGCACCTGGCCCCTACCCTCTGAGCACACTATGCTGTCACAAAGGATGTTGACTGTCTTGAACTATATATTGATATAAACACTACCTTTTTTAATAATAGAAATATCAGAGTAAACGTAATCATGTAAAAGTTGAGATCCTCAGGCCAAACTTTTAATTTTCATATGGGGGAATCATCTTTCACAGGAGTAATAGGTTCAAGCAGTTGAATGTCATGCTTGCCCACAGTCTAGCTCTCCTACAGATTTGCTGTCTCCAAGTTACCAGGTCAAAGGTCACCAGCTCAGGCACCATAAGTAGAATGTAAGGAGTGCAACACACACTGGAGAGGTGGCAGTTTAACATCACATATTCATGTTTACAGACATGAAGATCTGAACAGTCACCTTAAGTAGTGTGCTAATCTACGATTCTATCAATGAGTGCGTCTGCACTGGGGCATGTTTGCTCACAATGATGAGGAGGTAGATTTTAGAAAGATTTTATTAGCTAAAATTCAGTCGTCAACATGAACACAGGCTTGACCATTACCATACCATATACAGAGGAACCTCGATTAACTGAGCAACATGGGCGGGGAGTATTTTGTTCGGATAATCGTATGTTCAGATAATCGAATGCTGGATAACACAGTTTAGCTGAGCATCAGGACTTTGTGTTGGATAATCTGAAATTCACATAATTGAGTGCTGGATAATTGAGGGTCCTCTGTATATAAAAGAAGAGAGGACTAGTAATCTGTGAGACTAAGGCTAGTGCTTTGTGGACACATATTAAAATCGACCATAGCAACCAGTGGAATTTGATTTCAATTAATTAAACACTTAATAAATTTGAAAGAGAAACCCAGCCTCAGAAGGGGTGACCACTGAGCTGTCAAAATGAAAACTGCCATCTCCACACCATCTAGTCTACTTGTGACCTTAGCCTCATAGCAATATAGTGGTCGACTTAACAGCCGTGAAGAAGTTAGCAATCCATTCAGAAGAAACATAATTAGAAATGGGTAACAAATACTGGCTTTAACTTTGATGCCCACATTCCATGAAAGATGAAATGTGAGTATTGCTGAATAAAGATGCATTTTGTTGAAACTTGTTGCTCTCTTTGGGATAATTGCAGGAAAAAAACAATTCACGGAAGAACACAATATTTATACTACATGAGAGAAAAGGGCAGAAGTGTTAACAAGTGGATGCTAAAGTGGGTAGAGGCTAGGCTGTGGAAGATGAACCACTTAAATGATGAATGACAGTTAACTGCCAGGCTTTATTTAAATTTTAAACCAGGCCAGTTAACTCTATTCAGGACATTACCCTGAGGAATGAACCAATGAAAGAATCTAACCTAAATAGTTGTGTTGAAACAAGGTAGAGTACATATATATGTTTCTCCTGTTTATCAATTGCTGCACATGCAAGAGTTCCAAAGCTGAATCATACTGGACTCAGAAGCATGTTTTATGTTAAAAGTATACTAAGTTTGTGAATGCTTTACTGTGTAGTTAATAAAATAAAACTATGTTAGGCAGTAACAAGCCAGACTTCACTGTCAGATCAGACTTATCCAGTATTAACATCACCCAGGGTCATCAGAAACTGGGGCCATTGCCTGGGATCAAAATTTCTAGAACTTTATTGGGATCAATTAATCTTTATAGAAAAGGTTGCATGGAGGTGTGGGGCATAGGAACAAAAGTAGCTGTGAAATATATTGAGTAGGTTGATTTTCATAGCATCCCTACAGTGTGTTAACAGGCCCTTCAGCCCAACAAGCCCACACTGACCCTCCAAAGAATATTCCACCCAAACCCATTCCCCTATCCTATTACTTTACACTTACCGTGAATTAACACACCTAGCCTACACCCCCACCCCTCCCCGCTATGGGCAATTTAGCATGGCCAATTCACCCTAACTTGCATATCTTTGGATTGTGGGAGGAAACGGAGCACCTGGAGGAAACCCACACAGACACAGCGAGAATGGACAAACGCCACACAGCTAGTTGCCAGAGGCTGGAATGGAACCTAGGCCCTTGGCACTGTGAGGCTGCAGTGCTAACCACTGAGCCACCATGCCGCCCTTTAACCAGACCTTTCAGGAAATATCTCAGCTGCTAGGGGCGGCATTGTGGCTCAGTGGTTAGCACTGTTGCCTCACAACACCAGCGACCTGGATTCAAGTTCAGCCTTGGGTGACTGTCTGTATGGAGTTTGCACATTCTCCCCGTGTCTGCGTGGGGTTCCTCCAGGTGCTCCAGTTTTCTCCCACAGTCCAAAAGATGTGCAGTTTAGGAGAATTGGTCATGCTAAATTCCCCATAGAGTTAGGTGCATTAGTCGGGGGAGTGGGGTCTGGGTGGGTTTCTCTTTGGAGGGTTGGTGTGGACTAGTTGGGCTGAAGGGCCTGTTTCCATACTGTAGGTAATCTA
The DNA here is from genome assembly GCF_020745735.1 of Hemiscyllium ocellatum. Classification (NCBI taxonomy): domain Eukaryota; kingdom Metazoa; phylum Chordata; class Chondrichthyes; order Orectolobiformes; family Hemiscylliidae; genus Hemiscyllium; species Hemiscyllium ocellatum. The sequence goes on along the minus strand of NC_083421.1, from coordinate 27,247,325 downwards.
ATCATAAAACATAAAAATAGATTATTTGAAATCTTAAAATAAGTCTTGACTGAGAGAGATAGTGGTTAAATTGATACCAGAAATAAAAGCAGAATCTTGGAAGGATAATATGATTAAAGTAATTATAAACCAATTAGATTTAAAAGGAAAGAAAATTGAAACTGATGCACCATGGCTACAATTGGCTAAGATCCAGCTGCAAATGAATAAATTGATTTGAAGGGGAAAAAACAGAAAGGAAAATGGAAAAAATATCGTATTAGTAAGCAAGTTGGACGATAAAGAGAAATTGAAAATAAAAATAAAACTTGAATTAGCAATTGAGGAGACAAAAAATGAGAAATTGAAATGCAAAAGTTTGGATTCCAGTGAGAGAATAATCAGACAATGTGACTTCGCTGAAGGAAAGTTTCTGACTCAAGTTGATGATACAATAGTAGCTAATGAAGAAAAATAAATGGAGATATAATTGTCCTATTATATAGATTTGGATTAAAGTATGGCTTGCTATATTTCGACTAGCATAGCAAATTCTGATGAAAGCATATGTGTAATCTTCAGGAATGCTCTGGCTGATTGTTCCAATAGTCCTGGTCAGACTGTCAGTGAAAGTGAAACAAATTGAGATGTGGCAGGAGGATCAACTTGGATTGTTTTCTGACTGTTCTGGGACTAGGTCTCTACAATAGTGAGAGGGCTCAGAAATTCAGTTAACTGACATGATTTAAAAAGACAATAATAAGTGATGAAAGTAAAGAGAATGAGAATATTATTTAACCCATTGTCTTTGACAGAATATGAGTTAAGGGAGCTTTATCAAACAGCTTGTACAGAAAGTAAATCAGAACCAACACCGTAGTGGTGTTACTTAAAAGACAAAAGTGCTTATGGGGAAATGGAGACCACCTCAAATTCCATGTGGTTAGGACAACTACCTTTTAGATTAGATTGCTTACAGTGTGGAAACAGGCCCTTTAGCCCATCAAGTCCACACCAACCCTCTGAAGAGCAACCCACCCAGACCCATTCTCCTACATTTACCCCTTCACCTAACACTATGGGCAATTTAGCATGGCCAATTCACCTAACCTGCACATCTAAAGAGATGGAAGTGAGACCTCCATTTGAGTACTCCAGCAATAGCTTATGAGTGGCTCAGGTAATTTTACTGGCAGGTATACTAGGTATTAAGAAAATCCTAAAACTAAAATACTTAAACTTTTTTATTTACCAAGTTTGTGGACAAGTGTGGTGCAAGTTCGCTACAGATGCCATACATAGCAGGTGGTTGGGTAACTCCAACCAGTAATTAACCATTCACCCTTAATTCTAAGAGTAACTTTTGAAGAACTGTTTAGAAGGGTGCCAATAGATTGTGTGCATTTCCTAATGAAACTAAAATGGAATTGTGTCTTTTAACAGTCATAAATGTTTCAAAAGTATTTCCTGAGGCAGTGTCTTTGTGTAAATTGATGACAGAAATAGTAATGGAAAATTTAATTCAATTTATTTTCCAAAACATGGAATACTTATTGAAGTACATCAGGATTCAAATTTTAAATCACAATTTTTTTTTAAGAAGTGTCATTTTAGAATAAGACAATTGATACCTTCTTATCCAAAATGATAAGGGCATTAGAGAGATGGCATCAAACTTTTAAACATCATGTTTAAAGGTTATTGTCAGGAATGTCCCAAGGATTGGGATGAAAGAATTCCCTTGTGCCCTTTCTTCCATTAGGATTGTCTCTAGTCGCTCCATAGGATTCTACATTTGAACTGATATGGGCATAAACCGAGAGGATCATTTAAATAAAAAATGAAGCGCAGGACCTGCACTTTTGATGTATGCTTAATTTTCCAGGGTAAGAAAAACTGGTTTAGTTAGCCAAACACTAAATTTGAAAACACTCAAAAAAAAACAATAAAAGCTAGAACAGATAAAATGCCAAATCTCAACATGCTATTGCTGGACACAAGGCATTGGGATTTTTACTTAGCTCTGGTGAATGACCAAAATTGTGGGGTTCACTCCACTTTATCAAATAACTGGTGTGAATTATATAGTGGGCACTTCAGACAGGAGGAAGAATCACTGAATCAGTCATATTGCTATTTTAAAGCAATGGTATGAAAAGGAAGATTTTCCAGAGAGAGATAAGTTGATAGTGATGGAAGGAGTAAGGAGTGAAATAAAAATATATAAAAATAAAAATCTCCAAAGTGAGAACTTTTGTGGTGTGGTGGAATGATTGGATTGTATCAGAGATTTGCACACAACTTCCAGCATTGTTGTGGCATCCATGACAATCTTATGTAACAAAGGGAATAAATTTGATTTGGCAGAGGAGTGTCAGAGTTTTTTTGACAGCTTAACTGTATCCTGTCTACCACAGCAGGTTAGCAACACAAAGTAATGCTAAGCATTATTGGATATTGATGTTGGTACAGTTTTATTAGAGGAGGATGAGATGGGGATCACATAGCCACTCAGTTACTTTTCTGGAAAGCTTATATTCTTTTTCCCAGCAAAACAAAATGTCAACTCCAGAAAAAGCGATTTTGACTCTGCTTTTAGCTCCATGTCATTTTAAGATCTACATGTCCAACAATTCTCCAATGATTGTTATTTATAGAACTTCAGCCTTCCTGGGAAAACTGAACAATCTGAGACTTGCGTTGAAGTTTAATTATGCAGTTATACAATTTGAAAATGCTTCACCGAACAGGAAGAGACAATGTCAAAGTAGATGTATTAGCAAGAGGAAACACGAAGAAAACAAATGTCGTGATTGAAATGGACAAGTGTAGAGTATCCTCTCCATTGTTATTGCAAGAGTAAAATCTGTCTAAGTAAAATATAAATAAGGGTAGGAGAATATCATAATAGAAAATAAGAATGTCTCCTTTTGTTTCTGAAGGGAAGTGTTAGAACCAATGTATCATTTTGTTCATTCATATTTTATACGAAAAGGAGGGAAGAAGAATGGATTTACTTTCATTTCTTAATGGTGTTCTTGTGAGTTTAGTGTCAATAGTTCCAGAGGGCTGTTTACATATATGTAATTTGAAAGAGGTTTTTGCAATCTTTGAAGTGAAGATTTTGGTTATGACTAAAAATTCCTGCAAGACTGCTGGAAGCTGAGTTTAGGGAACTCCTGTTTACTCGGAGATGAAAAACAAAATAATGAGTTCGGTTTTCAGTTTATTTTAGGTGTCTTAAGTAGAGATTTGCTGGAAGGAAATCAGTTGTAGCTTTGCTAGGCTGAACAGGAGCCTTGATGTGGAACAATGGGTAAATTTTCAAAGCGGCTTAATGTTTGTAAGGATATTGTTGGGATAAAAAGGAAAAGTGTCCATTTACAACCTTTTGTGGGTGTCTGTCATGAAATATTTCCAACCAATTACTGAAATGGCATTTACCCAGCACATGTGTGGCATGTATAATACTTGTCAGCCCAAGCCTGGATGTTATCTAGATTTAGACAATAGACAATAGATGCAGGAGTAGGCCATTCTGCCCTTTGAGCCTGCACCACCATTCATTATGATCATGGCTGATCATCCTCAATCAGTATCCTCTTCCTGCCTTATCTCCATAACCCTTGATTCCACTATCCTTGAGAGCTCCATCCAACACTTTCTTAAATGAATCCAGAGACGGGGCCTCCACTGCCCTCTGAGGCAGAGCATTCCACATAGCCACCACTCTCTGGGTGAAGTAGTTTCTCCTCATCTGTCCTAAATGGCCTACCCCTTATTTTTAAGCTGTGTCCTCTGGTTCAGGACTCACCCATCAGCGGAAACATGTTTCCTGCCTCCAGAGTGTCCAATCCTTTAATAATCTTATATGTCTCAATCAGATCCCCTCTCAGTCTTCTAAACTCAAAGATATACAAGCCCAGTTGCTCCAATCTTTCAACATAAGATAGTCCCGCCATTCCAGGAATTGACCTTGTGAACCTACACTGCACTCCCTCAATAGCCAGAATGTCTTTCCTCAAATTTGGAGACCAGAACTGCACACAGTACTCCAGGTGTGGTCTCACCAGGGCCCTGTACAGCCGCAGAAGCACCTCTTTGCTTCTATATTCAATTCCTCTTGTTATGAAGGTCAGCATGCTATTAGCCTTCTTTACCACCTGCTGTACCTGCATGCTGGCCTTCATTGACTGGTGTACAAGAACACCCAGATCTCTCTGTACTGCCCCTTTACCTAAATTGATTCAATTTAGGTAATAATCTGCCTTCCTGTTCTTGCCAGCAAAGTGGATAACCATACATTTATCCACATTAAACTGCATCTGCCATGCATCTGTCCACTCACCTAACCTGTCCAGGTCAACCTGTAATCTCCTAACATCCTCCTCACATTTCACTCTGCCACCCAGCTTTGTATCATCAGCAACTTTGCGAATGTAACTATTAATACCATCTTCTATATCATTAATATATATTGTAAAAACCTGTGGTCCCAGTACTGATCCCTGTAGTACTCCACTGGTCACGACCTACCATTCCTAAAGGGAGCCGTTTATCACTACTTTGTTTCCTGTCAGCCAAGCAATTTTCAATCCAAGTTAGTACTTTGCCCCCAATACCATGCGCCCTAATTTTGCTCACTAACCTCCCATGTGGGACTTTATCAAAAGCTTTCTGAAAGTCCAGGTACACTACATCCACTGGATTGCCCTTGTCCACCTTCAGAGTTACATCCTCAAAAAATTCCAGAAGATTAGTCAAGCATGATTTCCCCTTCATAAATCCATGCTGACTGACCTATCCTGCTACTGCTATCCAGATGTGTCGTAATTTCATCCTTTATAATTGACTCCAGCATCTTTCCCACCACTGAGGTCAGACTAACTGCTCTATAATTTCCTGCTTTCTCTTTCGCCCCTTTTTCTTAAAAAGTGGTACATCATTAGCCACCCTCCAATCCACAGGAACTGATCCTGAATCTATTGAACCCTGGAAAATAATCACCAACACATCCACGATTTCTCGAGCCACCTCCTTCAGTACCCTGGGATGTAGACCATCAGGGCCCAGGGACTTATCAACCTTCAGACCTAACAGCCTCTCCAACACCAATTCCTGGCAAATATAAAGTCCCTTCAGTTCAGGTCCTTCAGCCACTGTTACCTCTGGGAAATTGCTTGTGTCTTCCCCAGTGAACACAGACCTGAAGAACCAATTCAACTCTTCTGCCATTTCTTTGTTCCCCGTAATATATTCCCCTGTTTCTGTCTTCAAGGGCAATTTGTTGTATAAGCTGTTTCATTGTCTGGCACATTATAAATGATGTTGATTATTGTTATCAATAGATATTCTCACTTCTGACGTTATGAGGAAGGAAGGCCATTGATGAAGTAACTGAAGATCGTTCGACCGCATAGACTGTCTTAAAAAAATTACTGTGGGCACATCCTGGGACTGAGATGAATGACCTCCAGCAACCACAACTGTCTTGCCTTTTCCCAGGTATGACTACAACCAGTGAAGAATTTTTCTTGATTTCCGTTGATTTAAGTTTTGTTCGGGCATTTTGATGCCACACTCAGCCAAATAGAGCCTTGGTGTGAAGGATAGTTTTTTATCATGATTGGACTGTGACAGTAATGAGGCCAGTTGCTGAGCGGAACCCAAACTGTGTGTCAGTGTCCAGGTTGTCCCCTTGCAAGTGCAGCTTGCCAAACCTGTTAATGAGCCCTTCTAACATCTTTCTGGTGATCGAGAATAGAGTCAGACCAGTAATGGACTGGTGTGGATTTGTACTGTTTTCCTAATTGTGGGGTTGATGCCAGTATTGTAAATATAGCTTTATTCAGGATACATCTGGTTCTGAGACACATGTCTTCAGTACAATTGCTGGAATGTTGTCAGGGCCCATAGCCTTTGCTGCATTGAAAGTTTTCAGCCACATTTTCATCCCTCAATATTGAGTGTATGAAGTGAATCAGATTGGTTGAAGGCTGTCATCAGTGGTGCAGGGAACCTCCACGAGTAGGCTGAGATAAATCATCCACTTCTGGCTGAATTACATTGCCTCATCTTTGAGGATAAGGACATTTTTAGGAGCTCCACCCTTACTTTTACATTACAATTCACAGTTGCACACTTTAGATTGGAGGCATTGGTTGTGAGATCATATTGCCATGTCTATTGTACACTGCTTCTGCTGTTCATTCTTCAAGTTGTGCAGTTTTGTAATGTCACCTTATTTTTAGATATGCATGATGCTGCTCCTTACATGTCTTCCTGCGTTCTTCATCAAACCAGAGTTGATCCCATGGTTAGTGGCAACGGTAGAGCGAAGGATATGCTGTGCTATGAGGCTGCTGGTTATGTTGGGGTGTAATTCTGCTGTTCATGGCCCACCATACCTTAAGGAGACCCAGTTTTGAGTTGCTGGATCGGTTCAAATTATCTCATTTAGTACAGCAATGCCACACAGCATGTTAAACAGGATTGTTAATGCAACAACCGGACTTCATTTCCACAAAACAGTCTGGTGAGTACTCATGCTGATAAGGTCATGGATATATACATCTATGAGAAACAGATTGGTAAGGTCAAAGAGATTGTTCCCTCTTCTTGTTTCTCACACTACCTGCCACAGACCCAGTCTGAGCAGCAATGTCTTTTAGGACTTGATCCGCTCAACTAGAAATGGTGCTATCAAGCCACTCTTGATAATGGACATTGAAGTTCCCCAGAGGAATTCTGTGCCATTGTTAATCTCAGTCCTTCCCCAAATGGTGTTCATCATGGAGGAGAAAGTGAGGACTGCAGTTGCTGGAGATCAGAGTCGAAGAGTGTGGTGTTGGAAAATGACAGCCGGTCGAGCAGTATCCGAGGAGCAGGAGAATCGACGTTTCGGGCATAAGCCCTTCATCAGGAATAAGGCTTGTGGGCCTGAGGACTGAGAGATAAATGGGACGGGGTGGGGCTGGGGTGAAGGTAGAAGCAATAGGTAAATGAAGGGGGTGGGGGGGGAGGGGAAGATGGTGATGGGTCGGAGGGGAGGGTGGAGTGGATAGTGGGAGAAATGATGGACAGGTCAAGAGGGCGATACCAAGTTGAGGCTTGAGACTGGGATAAGGTTGGGGGGGCGGGTGGGTGGAGGAACTGAGGAAACTGGTGCAATCCACATTAATCCCATGTGGTTGCAGGGTCCCATAGCGGAAGCTGAGGTGTTCTTTGACCAGGCATCGAGTGATTAGGGTTTGTCAATGGAGGAGGCCCAGGGCCTGCATGTCCTTGGCAGATTGGGAGTGGGCGTTAAAAAGTGTTCAGCCACAGGGCAGTGGGGTTGGTTGATGAGGATGTCTCAGAGGCGTTCTCTGAAATGATTCGCAACTCTACATCAGAGAGACTGGACGCCAACTTGCGCATCATTTCAGAGAACACCTCTGGGACACCCACACCAACCAACACTGCCCTGTGGCTGAACACTTCAACTTCTCTCCCATTTCACCAAGGACATGTAGGTCCTGGGCCTGTTCCATTGACAAACCCTAGCAACCAGACGCCTGGAGGAAGAACGCCTCATCGTCTGCTTTGGGACCCTGCAACCACATGGGATCAATGTGGATTTCACCAGTTTCCTCAGTTCCTCTCCCCCACCTTATCCCAGTCCCAAACCTTCAATTCAGAACCGCCGTCTTGACCTTTCCCACCTATCTGCTTCACCTTCTTCTCCGACCTATCACCTTCTCCCCTACCTTCATTCTCAGCTACCTTCCCCAGCCTAACCTCTCCTGTTTATCTCGCAGCGCACCTCGGCCCACAAGCCTCATGCCTACTGAAAGGCTTATGCCCAAAATGTCAATTCTCCTGCTCCTCAGATGCTGCCTGATGTACTGTGTTTTTCAAGCACAACACTCTTCAACTCTTCATCATGGAGGAGCACAAACTCATCAGCTGAGGGGGGGCGAGTGCTGGCAATCAGCAGGAAGTTTCCATGCCCATCTTCGACTTGATGCCATGAGACTTCATGGAGCCCATAGTCAATACGGAGGATTCCCAGGGAAACCCCTTTCCAAACATATTCCGTTGTGCCATATCTCTGATATGTCCATCCTGCCAATGACCCAGGGATAGTGTTGACATAGACCGGTTCAGTAAGATATGATTCTGTGATTATTACCATGTCAGGCTGTTGCAATGACCAGTCTGTGAGACAGCCCTCCCAATTTTAGTTAAAGCCCCCTGACATCGGTAAGGAACACCTAACACAGTTGACAGGGCTGTATTTGCCATTAGCATTAGGTAAATGCCAATGCAGTTACTTTAGACTTGCTATGTGTTTGTTGCAACTGAGTGGTTACTTGGCCACTTCAGAGGTTGTTAAGAGTCAACCATACTGCTATGTGTCTAGAGTCACGTAGACTAAACCAGGTAAAGACTTTAACTCTGATAGTATGCATATGGATAGACAGTCGTTATGCAAGAAGCGATACAATCTCTTTGTGCTTCTTGTTTCCTGTTTGTAAAGCTGCCTGAAAAAAAACATTTCAGGGTCTTTGCAAAGCGATGATATTACAGAAACTATATCAGAGTAACTATCATCTACAGACCGCATGAACCATGCTCTCCCTAAACAATTGACATACACATGGAGTACAAATTGAAAATGCCACACTCAGAACTCCCTTTCTTTGCTGATTTCACATCAAATAGAAGCAGCATCCCTTTCCTTGACCTCAACTTCATTCAAAAACCAAATCTGGAGGTTAAGGACCCAATTCAAAGCTATTTCATCCGTGTGCCAACATCCATTGTCAGTGCTCCATCTAATTGAAACAGCCCATAATAAAAATCTCCGATCAGTCAGTATTAGATCGAGGCAAAGTACTTTACTGGTGGTCAGTATTTTTTACAGTGATTGATCCTGACTGAAATGAAACAAGTCTAGTGTGGGATTTATTTCTCCATCAATATGAAAGGCCAAGGTGTGCAACGCAGGTCAAGATTAAGATTGAAAAGTATAAAATGTAGGTGAGGCAAAACTAAAAGATATGAATTATTGACTTTTCTCCTGGTTGTCAGGGACCGTGGATCATAACAGTCAACAAAGATCAGAATTTTGCAGTTTTAGAAACCTTGGATAAGTTTGATTTGGAGGTTACCCAGCAAATTTAAATTTAATGGGAATGTAGAGAATAGGGGTGGCATGATTGCTTAGTGGTTAACACTGCTGCCTCACAGCACCAGAGATCCAAGTTTGATTCCAGCCTTAGAACCTCCAGGTGCTCCAGTTCCCTCCCACTGTCCAAAGATGTGCAGGTTAGGTGGATTGGTCATGGTAAATTGTCCATAGTGTTCTGGCTCAGTGGGCGGCACGGTGGCAGTGGTTAGCACTGCTGCCTCACAGCGCCTGAGACCCGGGTTCAATTCCCGACTCAGGCAACTGACTGTATGGAGTTTGCACGTTCTCCCCGTATCTGCGTGGGTTTCCTCCGGGTGCTCCGGTTTCCTCCCACAGTCCAAAGATGTGCAGGTCAGGTGAATTGGCCATGCTAAATTGCCCGTACTGTTAGGTAAGGGGCATGGGTGGGTTACGCTTCGGCGGGTCGGTGTGGACTTGTTGGGCTGAAGGGCCCGTTTCCACACTGTAAGTAATCTAATCTAATTAGCCATGGGAAATGCAGGTTTATGGAAGATAATCATGCACTTGGTTAGATGGAATTACAAAGAAAATTTGCTGGTAGCATTTATTTCCATTGTCAAAGAGTGAGAGAGAATACATGAAAGGGATTCATCATGAGCAATTTGGTCACCTGACAATGACTCTATCATATCAATAAGCACATAGAGGTCATAGTAGAATTTCCCTAGGTTTAGGAACAGGATTCAAATCTTGGATGCACTTGGCTTGAAGAGGAGCAAACATCATTGCGAGTGATAAGCAACGTTAGTTCTGGAGGCTGCAATATTAGCAGAGATTCATCCATGGGTCAGAGGAGGTCAGGAAACCAAATCATTGAAAGATAACAAGCAAAAAGCATAATGTTCAATCCTTTTTCATTTGACTATAATAATCTGTTTACTAATAATGTTGATTGAGCTTGGAGTAGTGAAGACTGTATGTGGACTCAGAGAAAAACAATCACATTGATTAGGTTTTTGGGAGCGGGAGTTAGAAGCATGGGAAAGCAAATATTTAAAGACCTTATATATGATTCCTGGAATTCCACATAAAGATAAAACTAGTTTCTATATGCTGCCGAGAGCTGTAAAATATGCATTAATAAAAAAAATGCAAAGATATGGGTTGCACAGTGGTTAGCACTGTTGCCTCACAGCACCAGGGACCTGGGTTCCATTCCAACCTCAGGCAACTGTCTATGTGGAGTTTGCACATTCTCCTCATGTCTGTGTGGGTTTCCTCCAGGTGCTCTGGTTTCCTCCACACAGTCCAAACTTGTGCAGGTTAGATGAATTGGCCGTGCTAAATTGCCCATAGGGTTAGGTGTAGGGGAATGGGTCTGGGTGGGTTGAGGGTTGGTGAGGACTTGTTGGGCCGAAGGGCCTGTTTCCACCCTGTAAGTAATCTAATCATATTGTCAATTTGTCATCGGTCTTGTAGTAGTCCCTCAGAACTGAGGGTGATGTTTATCTGACCAGAGGAGTCCTCAGGTAACTGAGGGTCCTAATTGTGTATCAAAATGTTTTCCTTTTGCTGCGTGGGGAAATGGAATGACAGCACTGGGTTGGTTTCCTCTCTTTCCCTGTCTGTCACCGAACATGGAAATGGACTAGGAGGTTCCTGAGTGCTCAGCAGCTTTCTCCTTCCAGTCAGTGCTGTCAATGACTTTGCGTTTCAGAGCAATCTTGTGCATATCCTGATATTTTTTCCTTTGGCTGCCCTATTAGCCTTGCCAACATTGAGCTGAGGTATGGAACCTACCAAGGGAGGCAGTTTTTGTCCATCAGATTTCAGTTCTTCAGGAGCATGGCTTCAATGATGACAGTCATAGAATTAAGGAGGACGCTTGTGTTGGTCTGGTAGTCCTCCCATTTGGGCCCCTGGATACACCAGTGGTAGACACTCTCAAGGACTTTACTATGACATCAGTTGACAGTTCAACTTTGCTGCAGTAGAGGAGGGTTGGGAACCCAACAGGCTAATAGATGGGACCTCTGGTGATGTCCAGAGATCCCTGATGTTAAAGATACTTTGAAGAAGGCACCACTGGCACAGTTGCCTCTTTTTCTCGTCAATTGTCCCTTGGGAGAGGCAACTGCCAAGTTAGAACCAGTGCTGCTTATACTCCAGAGCTACCTGGTCAATGTAGATGGTACAGAGGATGCTCAACTTACCCGGGGATGGTTGGAGGACAATTTCCACCTTAGTGATATTTAAGGACAAGCCAAGCAGCATATACGAGATGTAGAAAAATTCAAGAGTCCTTTGGATGCCCTGTGTGTAGTGAGCCATCACACAACAGTCAACCACAAACTGAAAGTTTTAGATGTTACATGAGTTGCTTTTTAACTTCTTTTATTCATTCATAGGATGAGGGCATCACTTTTCCTCATTACTACAGCCACATTTGCTTTCTCAGTGCCTGCCTCCGTAACCAACTCATCCCACACGGACTCCAGACTACCTTTAAACCAGCAGAGTTCAGAACTGAACAGGACTGACTACAGATTCAAAAACACCAGCAACAGTTCTCGTTCAAGATCCTCCGCTCCACGCTCGCAGCAATGCGCTGGCACCTAACCTCTCTACAGTTAGCTCTGCCTCAGCTGAGGGCCACACACTCTCAGAATTGCAAAGGACCCCTTCTGTACTACATCCTCAGGAGAATTCACACTCACAACAAATTCTATTTCAACACCATCAAAAACTGTAAGTACCACAAACTTTTATATACCTACCTCCATGACCAGCACTCCTCAAACATTCCAGAACATTCCCCTGCCTTCTGAAAATGCTCGGACGCCATTAGCCATGTGGCTGCTGCAGCTACCATCACCACAGTAATGGATGACATCACTTCTACCCCCATCATGGCCCATTCCACAGCCACTTTCGTCCCTCACAATTCCTCATGCACCACACATGACATCACTTCCGCCCCTCACATCATCGCTGATGTCACATGCTCAGTGAATTTCGCTCCCCCCCAACTGCCGTGTTCACCACCACTTCCACCCCCACCAACGCCACTCACCTGCATTCTGCCAACATGCCCCCCCACAGGTCCCACTGTCACTATCCCCGCGCCCCAGAACCCTGAGGGGAACACCACCCCTGCTCATGACTCCACCCCCATTCTCCTTAACACCACCCCCACTCCAGTTACAGGCTCCGCCCCCACTCCCAGCTCCACACTTACACCAGGTCCTAGCTCCTAGCTCCTAGCTCCTAGCTCCCAGCTCCCAGCCCTGCTGAGTTTTCACCATCCCTTCAGACCTCACTAAGGACAAATGATCAGTCCTCAGCAAAGGCCTCACCTTTACCACCTCCGCCCACGCATCAATGAATTTAATATACACCATGACGTTGAACACATCTTCCACTGCCTCCGCCTCCGAGCTTACTTTCACAATCAGGACTCCTGCCCACCTTCCAAGGATCCCTTCGCCCATCTCCAACACACTCCAACCACCTGGACAACCTGTGCTGACCTATTACCCACCCTCGATCTCTTCATTTCCAACTGCCACTGAGACATTAACCACCTCAACCTGTCTACCCCCCTCCCCCACTCCAAACTCTCACCCTCACAATGCGCAACCCTCCAATCCCTCTCCTCCAATCCCAACCTCACCATCCAACCAGCAGATAAAGGGGGTGTAGTGGTAGTTTGGTACACTGACCTCTACACCGCTGAAGCCAGACGCCAACTCAATGACACCTCCTCCTACCGTCCCCTTGACCATGACCCCATCCCCCCCCATCACCAAACCATCATCTTCCAGACCGTACAGGACCTCATCACCTCAGGTGATATTCCACCCACAGCTTTGAACCTTATAGTTTGGGAACCCCGCACCGCACGATTCTACCTCCTTCCCAAGATCCACAAGCCTGACCACCCTGGCTGACCCATTGTCTCAGCATGCTCCTACCACACCAAACTCCTCAGTACCTACCTTGACACTGTCCTATCCCCCCAGTCCAGGAACTCCCCACATACGTTCAAGACACCACCCACGCCCTGTACCTCCTCCAAGACTTCAGTTTCCCCAGCCCCAAATGCCTCATCTTCACCATGGATATCCAATTCATCTACACCTCCATCCGCCATGACCAGAGATCCGAGCCCTCCATTTCTTCCTCTCCCGATGTACCCTTCCACTGACACTCTCATTCATTTGGATGAACAATTTCTCCTTCGAATCCTCCCACTTCCTCCAGACTAAAGGGGTAGCCATGGGCACCCATATAGGCCTCACCTATGCCTGTCTCTTTGTTGGCTATGTAGAACAGACCATCTTCCATAGTTACACTGACACCACTCCCCATCTCTTCCCCTGCTACATTGATAACTGCATCAACGCTACCTCGTGCTCCCACGAGGAGGTTGAGCAGTTCATCAACTTCAACACATTCCACCCCGACTTTAAATTCACCTGGACCATCTCTGACACCTCCCTTCCCTTCCTGGACCTCTCCATCTCTATTATTGACGACCAACTTGACACTGACATTTTTTACAAACCCACCGACTCCCATAGCTACCTGGATTACACCTCTTCCCACCCTACCTCCTGCAAAAATGCCATCCCGTATCCCCAATTCCTCCGCCTCCGCCGTATCTGCTTCCAGGAGGACCAGTTCCACCACAGAACACAACAGATGGCCTCCTTCTTTAGAGACCGCAATTTCCCTTCCCATGTGGTTAAAGATGCCCTCCAATGCATCTTGTCCACATCCTGCAACTCCACCCTCAAACCACACCCCTCCAACCGTAATAAGGACAGAACCCCCTTGTGCTCATCTTCCACCCTACCAACCTTCACATAAACCATATCATCAGACAACATTTCCGCCTCCTCCAAACAGACCCCACCACCAGGGATATGTTTTCCTCCCCACCCCTTTCCACCTTCCGCAAAGACCGTTCCCTCCGTGACTACCTGGTCAGGTCCACGCCCCCAACAACCCACCCTACCATCCTGGCACCTTCTTCTGCCACCGTAGGAATTGCAAAACCTGTGCCCACACTTCCTCCCTTACCTCCATCCAAGGTCCCAAAGGAGCTTTCCACATCTATCAAAGTTTTACCTGCACATCCACCAATATCATTTATTGTATCCATTGCTCCCAATGCGGTCTCCTCTATAAAGGGGAGACTGGACGCCTCCTAGCAGAACACTTTAGGAAACATCTCCGGGACACTCGCACCAATCAATCCCACCACCCCATGGCCCAACATTTGAACTCCCCCTCCCACTCTGCCGAGGCCACGCAGTGCCTAGGCCTCCTCCATCGCCACTCCCTCACCCGACACCTGGAGGAAGAACGCGTCACCTTCCGTCTCGGAACACTTCAACCTCAGGGCATCAATGTGGATTTCACCAGTTTCCTCATCTCCCCTTCCCCCACCTCATCCCAGCTCCAACCTTCCAGCTCAGCACCACCCTCATGACCTGTCCTACCTGCCTATCTTCCTTCCCACCTATCCACTCCACCCTCCTCTTTGACCTATCACCTCCATCCCCACCCCCATTCACCTATTGTACTCTATGCTACTTTCTCCCCACCCCGACCCTCCTCTCATTTATCTCTCCACTCTGCAGGCACCCCACCTCTATTCTTGATGAAGGGTTTTTGCTCGAAATGTCGATGTTCCTGCTCCTCGGATGCTGCCTGACCTGCTGTGCTTTTCCAGCACCACTCTAATTTAGACTGAGGGCATCACTGGTTAGACAAGCATTTATTACCCATCCCTAACTGAGTCAACCATATTGCTATGGGTCTGGAGTCACATGTAGGCCAGCCCAGGTAAGGAAGGTATTTTTGTTCCCTAAAGAACATTGATGGACAAGGTGGGTGTTTTCAGCAATGGCTTCATGTTCATCATTAGAGTCTTAAATCCAGATTTTTATTGAATTCAGATTCCACAAACCGCCATGACAGGATTCAAACCCAGGTCTCTGGAACATTACCTGGGTCACTGGACTGTTAATCCAGTGATAACACCACTCAGCCATCATCTCTCAGTGAACATGTTTGAAGAGCTTCCCATCCAGAGCCTGTCACCAGGTAGTAGGCCATCTTGGATGTGGTGGATGCTGACATTCAGGTGGATGATGAACAAGGTCACAGATATCTCACACTCTGGATACTTTGGATGTTAAAGGCATCAGTTTCTCATCTCCCACTCAGAATAGCAATGGTCATGTTGTCAAGAAGGAGTTTCAGGATGGTGACCAACTTTACTGGCAAACAATGGGCTGGAAGATGATCAATAGGGCTTCACAATTTCGAGAATCAAACTTCAGTGAAAGTGAAGAATTACTTTAGGTTTTCATCTCTTCACCTTTCCTGAATCTGCCAAGCAATGAAGACCTTGTCCGCTCTACCTCAATATGGTCAGAGTCACACTGTGTTTCTGGGAGGGACTCCTCAGTGACAGGATGGAGGTGGGTCAGGAGGATTGGGACCAGGACCCTTTCCCATGTTGAACATGAGGGGAAACCTTCGACAGTTTCTACAATCAGATCTATCCTCCTTCTGGTAGATTGTCTTAATGATCACGTTCTTGAAATCCCTGGGGGTGTCCTCTTTGGATGAAGAAATGTGCTGATGGAATAGCGATGTGAGTTGATAGTTGCTGGAATGGTAGCCCTCAGTGAGTATATCATCTGGGCCACATATTTTTTTGCTTTTCTTTTGCTGGAAAGCTCACTTAAGCTTATCATTGGTTTGTGGATCACTGAGGGAATCCTGCACGGTATTGTGGGATAATTTGCAGGGTCCCTTCTGATATGTTAGACTCCCAGTTACTAGTAGCAGTTGGTAGCTTCATAACAAATAGTAGAAGACTACACCATGAATCACCTTCAAACCTACTCCTGCCTTGCTATTGTACCTTAGGCAGATATGTGGCAGAAAACACAATGATTTTGAAGATCCACCAATAACGAGGCACAAAGCAAACCCGCCTTTCAATGAGTTATTTCTTGGTGTAATGATTTGGAGATGCCGGTGTTGGACTGGGGTGTACAAAGTTAAAAATCACACAACACCAGGTTATAGTCCAACAGGTTTAATTGGAAGTGCACTAGCTTTCGATGCGACGCTCCTTCATCAGGTGATTGTGACAATCACCTGATGAAGGAGCGTCGCTCCGAAAGCTAGTGTGCTTCCAATTAAACCTGTTGGACTATAACCTGGTGTTGTGTGATTTTTAACTTTCTTGGTGTATGTCACTAAGAGGTGATTGATCTCGCTGATGTTGGGGGAGCTTGTTGTGTGCAATTTGTCTTTTGCAATTCCTATATTTCAACAGTGGCTATGTCCTTAAAGTACTTAATTGCCTCAAAAGTGTTTGGAGGAGATTAAGAGAATGATTACATATTACATGCTTTCCCAATTATTCCTTTTACAAATGGGAAAAAAAATTAACATTTGTTTATTAAAGCCTTACCATTAAAATTTAAAGATTTAAACCCAAAGTATGTATTTTGGTTAATATATATTGTCTTGCTATGTATTTCCATCAATTTATTTATTTTCTCAGATTTCTTGTTCAGTCTTTTTATCTCTAGTTTTAAATAAAAGTCCAATTCTCTGAACTGGGTTGAGTCAACCTTGAGCTGGGATTTAGTGGTCTCTCAATCTATGTGAATGGGAATTGAGGTCATGAAGTTTTGCAAAGTTTATCCATAACATGAAGGACAGAATTGCAGGAATACCATTGCTTCCAAATCCTTTGATAAGTAACGCCTTCTAATTTGTGATGCTACACTGGTAAACAGTACATTAGATCAACGTTGGGGTCTATTAACAGCTCTATTTACATCTGCCTACCACTTCACAATTGACACCACAACAAGAAAAGCTGGACCCCACAGGATGGCAGCTGGGCAGGTTAATGGAGCACAAACCTCCTTCAAGATTTCAATGGCCACTGAGGGAATTAATGCATGGATAAATTATCTCACCAGCAGTCACTCTTACCGCTGGGCTCAGTTCATGGTAACAATCTCTCTCTCTCTATCTCCCTCTCTGTGCCACCCCACAGTGAAACCTGCCTACAATTCCAGAAAGCCTCAAGCTATTTCTCAGTGCAAAGCTAGCTTGTTAGGCAGCTAAACATTTTAACGAAAAGCTCATCTCATTTAACGCTTCAGTGACACTGGTGGGAGCATGCGGCAAGTGGAATAATTAGTGCGGAATGAAACCATCACAACAGTAGCTGAAGAGAGAAAGGCCACATTTGTACTCTACAATGGCCCAACACATTGCTAATATTGCCAATTGCAGCTCCCAACTGAGAGTCTCATCCCTGTAACATAAATCTATTCAGATTTGCATCTGTCAACTTGACAAGTGTTCAGTTTGCTGTTCACTTAAAAAGGGATGTGACTAACTCTAACCCTCACTGAATTGATTATTTTCAACTGCACCAAAAAAATGTGACAGTAAAATTGGACTTTATTTCTTTTTTCTCTTGTACAAATATAGCCTGGCTTCCACTACCAATTGTGAAAGGAATTATTAGAGAGTAAACCTAATCAATTCTATTTCTCATGAGTGCAATTTAGGACAAAGAGTTGTAAGAAAAGCTATTGTCTTCTGTCTGGTACAGACTGCATAGTTGAGTGTCAAATTAAGTTCTTTAAAGCTGAAAAATAATTGCTATGTCTTACTGCATTCTTAACCTTTTGCATGGGATCCAAAAGAGAAAAATAATCTGACAACAGCTGTCAGCATCCAAAAGAGCATAGATTAGTCACTGAGATTGAAACATTAATCGAAAGTGGTTGCAAGAAAGCTCTTGGTCAAAGCCAGGAAATCAAGGAAGGGAAGATGAGAATAATAGAGAGAGAAAGGATGTAAAGCTCTTAATAATTTTACAGAGAGATTTTTAAAAACTGCAAAAGCTGAAAATTGCCGCATTGCTTACATATGGCATCATGTGGAAATTGTGAAAAGGTTGCAGAAAGCGAATGACTAAGAATGTAACAAATAAGAGAGTGAGTACACCATGCAGGACTCTTAAGTCTGCTCTGCCATTTAATAAGCAATGTATATTCATAGCACTGTCAGGACTTAACTGGGAAGAGTGTGCTGATAATTGTGTCCCACTGTTCTACAAGCTGTCGCAAAGGGATAAAATCCTAATGAAACCACCACAATGACTAATTTCCCTGACTATTTAGGATAAAAGCAATTCACATTAGGTTTCGTCAGTAAGTTAAAATAATTTTATCATGACACACCTAACCTCAGCAAACAAAAAGCATTAGATTTATTGACACATACTCAAATGCAGAAGTATTCAATGAAAAGTGTACAAAGTTGCAATTTACAGTGCCATCTCAGGGAAATACCTAGGTACAAAATTGTAAAATAAAGAAGTTCAACATTACAGTCCTTCCATAGCCATGGGCCTGGAGTTGTTCCATGCTGAACTTTCCCCACGAGAAGAGAAAAGGAATGGTTTCTAATTTACTATAATGAAACTTAAACTGCATCCCTTAAAACCCCCAAATACACACACACATTCAGTCACTGTTAAAACAGATAAATGATAAATGGTTTAATACGTATACTGTGGGTAGAAAAATAGAACAGATTGGTCAACAACATTTCAAAGGTCCCAATGAACAGATTTCAAAATGGGAAGTTCATCTTCTCAAGGTCCTTTTGATTTTAGCAATGATGACATGCTGTTGTTTTAGGTTGATGATCATCCCCCGATTTGATAGCTGATCAGGTCGACCTAGGTATTTTCCTAGTCGGAATTCTTTTTAAGCTTTCTTGACTTTCTGTCTTTTATCTCATATGGAAAAGGGGAGGAGAATGACATTAAGTTGTGATGCTCATTTGGAGACCCAGTACAGATACCATGGGCTAAATGGGTTAATTCTGCACTGCAACATTTCTGTGATTCTGTGGAACCTTTTTAGTACTCTGCAACTCATCAGCCAGGGCACTTTTGTTAAGTTGAGTGCTCCGAATTTAAAAGACACTTTGTGCAACAAGGCTTCGAAATCTCCTGCTCAAAAAGCAGGATTGTCTCATACAAATTAATGCAGCAAAATATGCAAAAATAATTTGTGTAAGCTCTACAGAAAATATGCTGTCCTCAAGTTTCAAGTTGTGAAACTCTCACGATACTTTTGTCACAACTGGAGTTGGGATTGTTGAAGTCTCAAAAAAGAAATATGTGTTCTATGACAGCACTGTCCATTCTCTGCAAAATAAAGTAATATACTCAAGATCTTAGGGTGGCATGGTGGCTCAGTGGCTAACACTGCTGCCCCATAGCATCAGGAACCCAGGTTTAATTCGATCCTTGGGTGTCTATCTATGTGGAGTTTGCACATTCTTCTCCACAGTCCAAAGATGTGTAGGTTGGGTGGATTAGCCATGGGAAATATAGGGTAGGGGGAAATGGGCCTGGATGGCATGCTTTTTCGAGGGCTGGTGTACATCCAATGGGCTGAATGGCCTGCTTCCACACTGTTATGATCTCTATAATTTTTTAATTATCCCGGCGGTTGGGGAGCCTTGAAGAAGCAAAGCATCAGCCAAGAGGAGCAACGTCTCAACTCATTTGCACCTTTTACTCCTATTAAGTTTGAACATAATGTAGTTTGGGGTGTAGACACGGGAAACAACAAAGCCATGAGGTAAAGTTACTATGGTAGGTTGGGAAATTGCTTTAAAGTAGATCAGCAATAGACAACGAAGCAAAACATGTTTTGAAACAAATTCACTTTCCTTTGAGGCACAAAAAGGAAGCTGAAAAGATGAATCAAAGGGAGGCATTGGCCTAGTGAACTCATCAGGTGAGTGTGATTTTATTGTACATTGAGAAATTCCAAGTGATTCATTGATTATGACTTGATCTACCTCACGGACAACTGAACTGGCTAACATTGTTTATGATCTATAGGTTTTTATTGACACTTTGATTTCTGACTCTATCCCTGTCTTGGTTATGCTGTAGATTTGTAAAATAAGTTGAATATTGCCCTCAACAACTAATCATTGAATCATAAAATCCCTACAGGATGGGAGCAGGCTATGTGACCCATCAAGTTTAGCCAGTGAGTGCAGGAACAGTTTCTCCAACATTTATAGGGCTATTTACAGATTAGTTTCAATTTATGACTGCAATGAAGTAAAATGATATTTTGTATTCAAATGACTGATAATCCTACTGCAAAACGCCTAAGAACATAAGAAAAAAAGTAGGAGAAGGCCATTTGGTTCATCAAAATTGCTCCACCATTCAACTCAAACATGATTAATCACAAGGCATTTGTCTGAATGAGTGGATGTAGTTTATTGCATGATAACAATAGATACAAGTCACATTAATCAAGAGCCTCTGGTAAGGTTTTGGAGACTCAGCTTTGAATTCCACCACAGCAGATGGTTGAATTTGAATTCCATAAAACCTGGAATTAAGAGTCTAATGGTGACCATGAGTTGATTGTCAGGAAAAAAGAATCTGGTCTTTAGGGAGGGAAGCTGCCATCCTTACCCGGTCTGGCCTATATGTGACTCCAGACCCGCAGTAATGTGGTTGACTCTTAACTGCTCTCTGAGCAATTAGGGATGGGCAATAAATGCTGGCCTAGCCAGTGATACCCTCATCCTGTGAATATGCCATAACACATTTGATTAAATTGATTAAATGGGCTCTTGGGGCAGAATGGTAGTGCTTAACATGGATCGTTTCCAATCCTCTCTTATCTGTATGTAAATCATATCCTTTTGCCTCATATTCTCCAGCTTCTCTTCAATTGTATACATGATATGCACCTCAACTATTCTATGTGGCAGCAGGTTCCACATTTTAAACACACTGGATTGAAATATTTTCTGGATCTTTGTTAGACATATTGGTGACTAGCTTACATTTGGAGTTGGAGTCAGTTTAGCTCAAATGGTTGGATGGTTAGCTTACAATATATAGTAATACTAACAGCATGGGTTCAATTCCCACACAAACTGAGCTTATGATGAAGACTTCTCTTTCTCAACCATTCTCCTTGCCTGAGATATGGTGACCCTCAGGTTAAACCACCACATGTTGTTTCTCTCTAATGACGGAGTAAGTCTAAGGTGGCTTTAGCTTATTTGGAGTTCTTGTGTCACTATGGTCAGCATCCTTGCTTTTGAGCCAAAATCTGCTGTTTCAAGTATCACTCCAGAGTTTGAAGGCCTATTGAGATGGTTTATGATGCTAACAAACAAGTTGAGTGTAAACTTATAAATCCTTCCTATATATGCTGCATGACTAATACCACAACCTAGCTCAATAACAGTGGGATGAATGCCAATTCGATTAGTACCTGCAAGTGCTTTTAAAATCGTCAATGTTTCCTAAGAAGTCAAGCTACCAAAGGAAGTTAAATGCAGTGAATAGCTTAATACTAATGAGCTTAAAAAATTTTAGTTGTGAATTCAACAGACTTTATTTTATCCCAGAACTTTATTTTATTTTATATCAGTATAGATCCTGATATGTGCACTTGGTGCTAATGGATGAGTTGGCAAAGATGGTGTGAGGGTAAAGAGTGGTAGGTGAAGTGGCATGAATTAACACAAAGTTGGCATGGGGTTATGGGAGAGTAAGTGGAGAGGCAATGGATGGTTTGAGGAGCAATGAGGGTGGGTGGAGGAGCAAAGTTTGATGTAACGGTTACAAGGAGCCATAAGAGTTAGATAGAGGGGTAGAGGTTGGCATAGAGTTTATATAGGGTCATGGGGCTTGATGGAGGGGTACAAATTGAAATAGCAGGTATGAGGGGCAATGTGTATGTGTTTGGACACATGAAAAGCTTTGGTTGTCATTGATGGGGAATGGGTAGTGCATGTTGGGATTTGAGGGAGATGAAGGCTGCTTTTTGTTTTGTTGTTTTATATTACAAAGCACTGGGGCCAAGTGCCAGCCTACTGACCTTTCTGAAAGACTGTCTTGTACAAGGCAAACCCTGTGGCTGCTTCCAAACTCTTTCCAGGTATGGCAGGGCCTAACTACAGTGAACTCACACTCCCTGTCCACATCCAGAATTAAAATCAGATGATCTCTGTTGTACTTTCTCCCAAGTCGAGTTTTCAAAGCCAATGTGGGAGTAAATCTTTAGGCCTCTGTTATTGATCAATGTTTGGCTTCACACAGGGCAGATATTTAAGCGCGGCATTGACAAAAACTCAGGGCAGCATGTTTGCTCAGTGGTTAGCACTGTTGCCTCACAGCACCAGGGACCTGGGTTTGACTCCTGCCTCAGGTGACTGTCTGTGTGGAGTTTGCACATTCTCCCTGTGTCTGCGTGGGTTTCCTCCCACAGACCAAAGCTGTGCAGGTTAGGTGAATTGGCCATGCCAAATTGTCTGTCGTGTCCAGAGATGTGCAGGCTGGGTGAGTTAGCCAAGGGAAATGTGGGGTTATGGGGATAAGTTGGCAGGCTGGGTTTGGACGGGATGCTCTTTGGAGGGTTGGTGCAGACTTAATGGTCTGAAGTGGCCTCTTTCTGTTCTGTTGGGATTCTATCAATAAAACTGATGCGAGACAGGTATCTGAGTGCATCCTGTTAAAATAAATTTGAGCCAGTCAGCACTAATGCTGCAACTGATGAAATGTTAGAACAGCAGAATTTAAAAATAAATATGCAGTTAATGAGGATCATTATAATATTAAGCTTAAATACATTCTTTTGTCATTACAATAAGTGTAATTTTCAGTATGTGATTAGGATAATCCCCTTAATGGCCCAGACAGTGAGGAGATAAACATTGATGCTACTATTCAAACAACAAGGGATTATTTTGGCATGATGTAAAATCCAGCTCCAAAATAAATGATGTGACCCTTCAGTCCTGATATGATGAGCAAGCTTAATTTTACAGAGAAAAAATGGAAAACTGTTGGGAAAGGTTATACTGTGGCAAATTATGAAAGTTCAAATGCAGAGGCAAGTGAAAGAATAAGAGGGAGGAAAAAAAAATCAGCTCCACCTTGAGTATTTGTTGAAAGGAGGTGATAATGTATCAGCAATCCATTTTTTAAACATTTCTGCTGCTATTGCCATTATCCCTGATCTTCTGGCTGACCTATTTCAGTTTCTTGTTAAGAAATGATTCAATTTAAAATGTGGCATGCTTTCTTCCTTATCTCTCTGTGGCCAATCCTGCAGCCTCCTTTTCTGTGTAATTACTTGGAGCCTCACACATCTGTACTCCTCTAATTCTGTTCTTTTAAGCATTCTGAATTTGATTGTGCTATTGTGTGGGATGGCTCAGTGGTTAGCACTGCTGCCTTACAGTGCCAGGTACCCAGGTTTGATTCCAACTTCAGTCTGTATGGAGTTAGTACATTCTCTCTGTGTCTGTATGGGTTTGCTCTGGTTTCCTCCCACAGTCCAAAGATGTGTAGGTTAGGTGGATTGGCCATGGAAAATGCAGGTTTACAAGAAAAGGATGGGTCTACTGGGATGTACTCTGGAGGGTCAGTGTGGACTCAATGGGCCAAATGACCTGTTTCCATGCTGCGGGAATTCTACAATTCACCATTGATGGTTGTAACTTCAGCTGCCAAGACTCCAAGCTCTGAAACTGCTTCCCTAAACCTCTGTTATTGTGTACTCCATAAATCTGCACGTTGTTGAATTCAATTCAACAGAAAGTTGTAATAAGTAGAATGAACAGGTGACAGTTGCTGGATTAAATTTACCTTACATTTTCTGCTTAGTATATTAATATCTTCATGTAGTCAAATGATTTTTTTTAGATTAGATTAGATTAGATTAGATTACTTACAGTGTGGAAACAGGCCCTTCGCCCCAACAAGTCCACACCGACCCGCCGAAGCGCAACCCACCCATACCCCTACATATACCCCTTACCTAATACTACGGGCAATTTAGCATGGCCAATTCACCTTACCCGCACATCTTTGGACTGTGGGAGGAAACCGGAGCACCCGGAGGAAACCCACGCAGACACGGGGAGAACGTGCAAACTCCACACAGTCAGTCGCCTGAGGCGGGAATTGAACCCAGGTCCCTGGTGCTGTGAGGCAGCAGTGCTAACCACTGTGCCACCGTGCCGCCCTATTTTCTCCTTCTCATCATCAACTCTCAATGTCATTACATTTGCAAACTTCTAAAATCACACCTCCAACATTTTGATCCAATTCATTGATATCATCACAAAAAAGGAAGCCTCATCCTAATTACTAAAATGCCCATTGACTATTTCCCCCCCATTATCCTTTGCCATTAATCCAACTTTTGAGTCCTCTCTTGAATACATAAGCGTTTAATTTTATGACCAGGCTACCATGTAGGACCTTGTCTCTACTCTTGCTAAGATACCCTTAGATGACATCAAGTGACTCAATGACTTTTCATGTAATGTTCTCAAAAGATTCAAACTATTTAATCAAATACAATCACCCATTAGGAAATCCATGCAGACTGCCCTTAATTAATCCATTCTAAATGAAGAATTTTACAGTCACCCTTCATTATTCCAATATTTATTTATCATTAGATCTTTCAGCAATCACCACAGTAATCATTTCCTCCCTTCTTAAACAACTCCCTCCTCTGTAACAGGACAGGATTTTAAAAAAAAGTCAAAATTACTCAGCTATTTCTTCTCTTATCCCCAGGATACATTGCATTCAGGCACTGTAATTTATCCAATTTCAAGTATTCTAAGCTCCTCAATATTTCCTCTCCCATGATGTTTACCCTATCCAATATTTTACACTGCTCATTAAGAAGCTTAAAATAGAGGCAAAAGATTTTTAAAGGACCTGAGGGGCAATCTTTTCATGTGGAGTGTGGTGCATGTATGGAACAAGCTAAATCAGTGGAGGGGTGGATATAATTACAATGTTTAAAAGGCATCTGCATGTGTTTACGAATTGGAAGGGTTTAGAAAGATATAGGCCAAATGCCAGCAAATGGTCAGTGTGGACAAGTTGGACCAAACAAACAGTCTGTTTCCATGCTGTGTAACTCCACGACTCAATCTACAATGCCTGCTACGTCCCTCTCTTTCATGAAGACAAGAGCAAAATATTCATTAAAAATCGCAATCACAACTTGCACCTCCACACACAGGTTACTCCTTTGGGCTCACTATCTACTCCTTCCTTTGGTTCTCTGTTGATTTTTTGGATAAAGAAACATCTTTGGTTTTCCTTCATTTTGCTTATTATTATATTTTTATATCTTGCCTTTGTTTTCTGAAATTCCTTTACAATTGCAGCCCTGCTATGAAGAGTTCTGTTTTCAGAATTCTCCACTTTGAAACTGATTTCATCTGTATTGTCAGGCTGATGGCGCCTGGCGTGTTCTTTATGGGTCTGATCAAAACAATTAGAAGACACTTGCACTTCAATATATACCTAATTCTAAGGTTAAGATACTTAGCACATATATAATATTAACAAACAATTATTAATTCATATTTTTTTTAAAGCTATGTGATTCAGTTATACTACTGAGATGTATATTAAATAAAAGAGTCTCACACTGCCTTTCTGAAAATCAGGGACTTCTGCACTTTGAGCTCTGTCTCAGATTCCGGGCACTGGTTTTGAGAATCCAGTCCAATGGTGAAGGTCCACTGAATGGGACAAGGTCCCTGATATTAATACTATTTTACTTTAGATGCTGTATTCCCATTTCATAGTGCTGTGCAGAAAGCAGGTTGCAAACATCTCCATATTAACTACATAAAAGAATGATTTTCACAGACAATAAAAGCTAGTGCAATTCTAACAACCAAAACAGGCTGTTTTTGCAGTAGGCCAGTAATTTTCCACTTTGCTTCAATTGCTCATTGCCATGTCAAATTAGCATTTAGCAATTAACTCATTCTGGTCTGGTTTGGAGATATCATTTTTAAGCCAACACTTTAACATCCCAGTAGAAAGCAAATATCTTCATCTCACCAACTGCATTAAATGCATCTTGAAAGGTGAAAGGAAAATATGTCATTAAGACTCATTCAAATGTGTTGAACTATATTTTATGAACATATTTGAAACACATTTTGTCCCTTTTCAGATATGCTTAACTATTTCCTATGTATCAAGGTGAGCATACAACTTTCTCATAAAATATTCTGTCTTGGTTTCTCTTACTAAAATTTAGGCTTGTCGCCCTGTGGGAACACGCTAAGCTATGACAAAATAACACATTTCTGCTTTAGTGAGCTAATTACTTGCTTAATCCATGTGGGGGCACATATGGGATTAATAACTCACTGCATGAAATGAAATCATGTTCTCATCTCACTTTGCAGACTGTTTTAATGATCTCTCCAGGCAATGTGCTTGAAGAAGGAATCAAACCACAAAATTTAAACTAAAACATGGCATGAGACTTGTTTAGCTGCATGTCCAGTTAATTGAATTTAACACTGTTGTTTAAACAAGCTAAATTATATTAAATGTTTGGGGGATACTTATTATCCTGGACTTTGTAGATCAATAAGTTTTACTTGGTCCTTTTGCATTTGGCCTTGATTTAATTAAACCAGGTAACTCCCAGGATGTAAAGAAATTTACTGTTTGTCAAAAAATTGATTACAACAGCAAGTTTAGTATCAAGTTGAGAACTGCTTACTTTTCCAATGTGTCAGTAAAGTTAAACAACTATTGAGAAAATTAATGCAGAACTTTTATATATTTCCTTTTATTTTACTATTTAATAGATATGTCCATTAAAATCTAAAAGGACATCAAATGCAGCTCAATCTATTGTTTCCCAAAGATATTTCATTCTCTATTGATTCACTGAGTTTGGAATAGTAATTGTTAATATTGTGTTCACTGCATTGTTAAGGTTGGCGGAGAGTATTGATTGGTTAGGCATTTGGAACATGTACAAAATAAAATTGTTGTGGCAGCCGGTTATTCTTGATAACTAGAGCAGTGTATTAATAACCCCAAAATTGTCAGTTCCATTCTCACACTAACCAGTAAAACCTTCTTGATCACAAGAAAAGTGTATAACTTGTTCTATATTACTGCTGTGTGAGGTTGCAGCTCCTGCTCTCATATTTGAAGGATCTGTTCCTCAACCCTTTAGTTTAGCCTCAAACGCTGAATCTCGGATTTCTCAATGTGGAGATGGGGGTTGACATCACAGGTCATTATCTGGCCAAGGTAACTATGGATAGATCTGGGCAATAAACTGTGAACTGAGGTTGATGCCAAAGCATTTTTGGAAGCCCCTACTTCAAAGGGTTAATGCTGGCTGTTGTAGCTGTGAGCCACTGCCTCCACAGTGCCCAACAGATGGGCTTTGTTGGGTTGGAACTGGAATATAAAATGAAGAGTCTCACTTCAGTAAAAGGACATTTGGAGGAATCTTGAATCATGAAACCTCCCAAATGACATTCAGCAACATTTTGGTCTGTGGTATCCGTGGTCCAGACTCTCCTGTCCTTCGTTGTAGGATGATAAGTGATTAATCTTTAAAAAGCCCATTGCAGCTTGTGCTGTACCAATAATGAGGAGATGATTTATAAAGCTGCCCAACAACATGCACTTCAATTGTCACCTTCAGTGGCTGCTGAACCAAATGTGACGGCTGAATCTTCAAACATGTGATAAAAGCATTGTGTCAGCCACTAAAGCCATCCATAACAGCAACTTCAAACAGTGCCCCTGACAGTGATTTAACAAACCTGACAATTGCAAGTGTAAGTTCCATTTCCTTAGCCTGGTAATCTGTCATTACAACTGGTGCCTAAAGTCTCCCTGAACAGCCAGCTGCTTAGGCAGCCATTTAAAAGAGAAAGAACGCAGGTAAGTTCAGGGCTCCTTTCCATTTTTTGGAGTGATGTCTCTCAAGAGTTGAAAAAGAACACAAACCTCTGACCACGCTTTGAAACCGATCAAAGGTGTCTTTGTTTGAAATATTAACTGCACTTGCTGCTGTCTTTGATTCTCCATTTTCAGTCCCAGGGCTGATGAATTTCATATGACGCAGGGACACAAAATGATCTGGGGAAGGTGACCCGAGTGTGAAACGACAACTCTACTGCTCCGATTTCAGCATTTTTGGATTTTGCTACTCACTGTCATTACTGTTGTATTTGTAAATACTTCCATTCAGTTATCACTGTCGCTATCTTACACATGGAAGACTGCTGGTCTCCCTGTAGTAATGCAAGGTAAATGGGGCTTAGTTTTCCCATTAGGAGTTAAAACATAGCCATGAGTGATTTTGACAGCATCCATTCAGCAATAGTCCAAGCAAATGTCATGTGAAATGAAATAACTTCATAGACGCTGATATTCCATCACCAAGTCACACTTTATTTATTTGTGCACAATACATAGACTCTGACCAGCTAGGTCAGAGCCCGTCCATAAAGCGAGGGGACTGTCTAAGACTCCTGTTTATATGATTTTTTTTCTAAAACAATCATATTGAACAATAAAGAAAACCAAAAATCAAAAAAAAACTACCTGGAACGAGGTGGGGAGAACAAAGAAAACTTTCCTCCTCAGCAGGAAACCCATCAGCGGTAATAACACTCTGATTGTGTGGTCCAGGCAGTTCAGAGGTCAGTCCCCCTCATTAACACAAGATGGAGAGTCCTTCACACACTGGTCCAGCTCCTTCAGAGGCAGCACTCAGGATGAACAGGATGTCTGACCAAAAAAATCAAAAAAAGCCAACCTGAAACAAGGGGGAAGACTCCTGTTGCTTTTATTTTCTTTTTTTTTCTTTTTTTCTCAAGTAAGGAAAAACACCCAAGTGGTCCAGTGACAAGACATGCCCTGCTCATCAGAGGGCAATGTCTCAGTGATCAAAAAAGTGAAGGAGGTCTCCTGATTATATATTTTTTAAATTAACCCCCACACTGCCGCCTAACTGCGGTAGTGCTTATTTTTTCCCCAGCACCCATGGTGTGTGTGTGCAGGTGTGAGACACAGTGAGAGACACAAAGTGCACAAATCTGTATTCAATTTCCACCACCAAGAAGATAGGAAAACACCCGAGTGGCCAGTGACAAGCAGTGCCCTTCACATCAAAGGGCAATGCTGTGTGATCAAACAGTGAAGGGGAGGGCAGGGACAAGACTCCTGTCTCTTTTTTTTTCTTTTTTTTTCTTCTCTTAACCCCCACACTACCGCCTAACTGCGGTAGTGCTTATTATTTTTATCCCCAGCACCCATGGTGTATGTGTGCAGGTGTGAGACACAGTGAGAGACAAGGTGTACAAATCCTAATTCAATATCCACCACCAGGAAAAGTAGGAAAACACCCGAGTGGCCTGTGACAAGCAGTGCCCTTCACATCAAAGGGCAATGCTGTGTGATCAAATAGTGAAGGGGAGGGCAGGGAATCCCCTGTTTCAATTTTTTTTTTTCCAGTCCTCTCCTGGTTGTATTTTTTTTTTCCTTTCTTTTTTTTTAAATTAACCCCCACACTACCGCCTAACTGCGGTAGTGCTTATTTTTTTCCCAGCACCCATGGTGTGTGTGTGTGTGTGTGTAGTTGTGAGACACAGTGAGAGACATAAAGTGCACAAATCTTTATTTAATTTCCACCACCAGGAAAAGTAGGAAAACACCCGAGTGGCCTGTGACAAGCAGTGCCCTTCACATCAAAGGGCAATGCTGTGTGATCAAACAGTGAAGGGGAGGGCAGGGACAAGACTCCTGTTTCTCTCTGTCAGCCAGGACCCCCTGATTGGGCTAGGTTAACAACCCCAATCAGGGAACTCATATTCAATGAGATCTACCTGGCCAACTTCAGTCCAATCATTACATGAAATTTTCTGCTTTTCATCAAATTGCACAAGAGAAATGTTGGGCTCATTTCTCGGGGAATCGCGTAACAAGCAAGACAGAAGTGCTCACCATTTTCAGCTATACTCCTCTGGCTCCATATTTTAAACTCGGCTGCAGGTCAGTTCAAATGCTGTGAGCCTTTTAAAGTGTAGTGTTTGTGCTTATCATCGAGATGACCCAGCAGGAAACAATTCTTCCTCCCTTTATCCAGGCTGAGGTATTGTTGCACAGGTTGGTGAAGGTGAAGGAAGCTCAGTGAGCCCCTGAACTCTAAAAAGGTATGTGCCACCACCTCTTCTCTGCTGCCTCATACCTGATGTGACAGCGCTCACTCCAGCTCTGTCACGACACGCACTTGCCACTGATACTCACAAAGTCCAGCCTTCAGTATTCCCGCACCTCAGGTCCACTTATCCCATACTTCCAACTCTTCCTGCTCTCTGCACTTCCCACTCAGCCATTGGGGATACCCTCTCATTTTTTCCCCATTGTATTTTTCTTTATTCATTCATGGGTTGTGGGCAATGCTGGCTGGATCAACATTTATTGACCATCCCTAGTTGCTCTTGAAAAACTGGTAGTGAACTGACATCTTGAACAGTTGTTCTTTTATTATTGGTACACACATAATTGTCAGTCAATTACTTAGCCATTCAAATATGGCCAAAATGTAATAGTAAATACGTAAGCTTACTGCCAGGTTAAATGTAACTCATCATGTCCATAGTAATGTATACAGTTCATTCTTAATCAACTTCCAGGTATCTACCTTAATGATAACTATACGGTGAACATTTACGTGGACTAATATAAAGAAAACTATATCACATGAATCATAACATTTCCTTAGCTTTTTTTTTCAGTAATGTATAGGATGAGGGAGTTATCAGCTAGGCCAGCCCATCCTTACGTGGACAGAGGGCAGTTAGGAGTCAACCACATTGCTATGGGTCTGGAGTCACATGTAAATCAGACGAGGTAAGGATGGCAGTTTCCTTCCCAAAAGGACATTTGTGAGCCAGATGGAGTTTTCCTGACAACTGACAATCAGTTCATAGTTATCATTACACTCAACTCCAGATGTTTATTGAATTCAAATTCTACCATTTGGCATAGTGGGATTTGAAGTTGGGTTTTCATGACATTACCTGATTCTCTGGATTAACAGTCCAGTGATAATATCATAAGGCCATCACCTCCCAAGCTTAGCTTACCTGACAAAGAGGCAATTAGTGTGCACAGTGTAATGCTCATAATTACTGGTGAGGTTGGGGTTGGAGCCTCCTACTTCCTCCAGACAAAAGGGATAGCCATGGGAACCCACATGAGCCCCAGCTATGCTTGTCTCGTTGTCCGCTACGTGGATCAGTCTATCTTCCACAGTTACGCTGGCACCACTCCCCATCTTTTCCTCTGCTACATTGCTGACTGTGTCAGTGCCACCTTGTGCTCCCACGAGAAGATTGAGCAGTTCATCAACTTCACCAAAACATTCAACCCTGACCTTAAATTCACCTGGACCATCTCTGACCCCTCACTCTGCTTCCTGGACTTCTCCATCTCCATCAACGATGACTGACATTTTCTACAAGCCCACCGACTCCCACAGATACCTGGA
Source organism: Hemiscyllium ocellatum (assembly GCF_020745735.1). Lineage (NCBI taxonomy): Eukaryota > Metazoa > Chordata > Chondrichthyes > Orectolobiformes > Hemiscylliidae > Hemiscyllium > Hemiscyllium ocellatum. The sequence goes on along the minus strand of NC_083421.1, from coordinate 27,215,726 downwards.
TTACACCTCTTCCCACCCTGCTTCCTGCAAAAATGCTATACCTTATTCCCAATCCTCCACCTTCATCACATCTGCTCCCAGGAGGACCAGTTCCACCACAGAACACACCAGATGGCCTCCTTCTTTAAAGATCACAATTTCCCCTCCCACGTGGTTGATGATGCCCTCCAGGACACCTCATCTATTACATGCACCTCCACCCTCGAACTCTACCCCTCCAACCGCAACAAGGACAGAACCCCCTGGTCCTCACCTTCTACCCCACTAACCTCTGTTTACATTGCATCATCCTCTGCCATTTCTGCCACCTACAAATGGACCTTACCACCGGGGATATATTTCCCTCCCCACCCCATCCACTTTCTGCAAAGACCGTTCCCTCCATGATTACTTGGTCAGGTCCACCCCCCCAACAACCCACCTTCCCCTCCCAGCACATTCCACTGCCACAGCAGGAATTGCAAAACCTGCACCCACATCTCCCCCCTCACCTCCCCCCTAAAGAAGCCTTCTGCATCCAAAGTTTCACCTGCACTTCCACACATGTCATTTACTGTATCCATTGCTCCCAATGTGGTTTCCTCTACATTTGAGAGACAGGACACCTACTCATGGAATGCTTCAGAGAACATCTCTGGGACACCCGCACCAACTAACTCCGCCACCTGTGCCCGAACACTTCACCTCCCCCTCCCACTCTGCTGAGGACATGCAGGTCCTGAGCCTCCTCCATTGCCACTCCTTCACCACCTGTTGCATGGAGGAAGAACGCCTCATCTCCCGCCTCGGGACCCTCCAACCCCATGGCATCAACATGGATTTCACCAGTTTCCTCATTTCCCCTCTCCCTACCTTACTCCAGTTCTAACCTTCCAGCCCAGCACCCTCTCATGACCTGTCCCATCTATCCATCTTCCTTTCCACCTGTATGCACTACTCTCCCCTCCAACCTATCACCTTTACCCCCACCTCCATCCACCTATTGCACTCTCAGCTACCTTCTCCCCAGCCCCACCTCCCTCCCATTTCTCTCTTCACCCCCGAGACTCCCAGACTCATTCCTGGTGAAGAGCTTTTGCCTGAAACATCGATTTTCCTGCTCCTTGGATGCTGCCTGACTGCTGTGCTTTTCCTGCACCACACTTTTGACTCTAATCTTTAGCATCTGCAGTCTTCACTTTCACCTAAAAAGTGATGAAGACAATGCAATGAAAAGACCAGCTACACTTCAAGTTGGGGTAAGTCATCGGGAGCAGATGAGATTCATCAAAGGATACAAAGGGAAGTGAGGGTAGAAGTTATGGTGGACTAATCTTCCAATCCTTCTTAGATATAGGATTGAAGCCAGAAGTCTGGAGTTACAGGTGTGGTGTCACAGGTAGATAGTGTCACGAAACGTATGCTTGCTTTCATTGGTCAGACATTAAATATAGGCATGTTACAAATCTGTTTTTAAAAGAGTGCAAGTATGCATCTGGAAACTTCAGATCAGTCACTTTTATATTAACAGTGGGGAACATTTTAAAAACTTGGGTAATTATCATGAAAGTTAAAAAAAATGAGCCTAGACTTTGTGATCAGTGGTGACATGCTCATTGTTGACATCAAGTAATTTCACTCAAAAGAGATCTCGTGATCTCTGTGGGGTTTAATTCACCTTTTCTCATATTTACTTTATTTTGGGACAAACAAGAGGGGCTATTAATGTCCAACAAAATTAATTTCATTGCTCAGGCCAGGGAGCCAATGACATTGAATACTTCTCACAGATATCATACCGGGAAGTAAATTCACTGTTAATTAATTTACAGATAGAAGAGAAAAAAAATACAAAGGAGTAAATTAGAAACAGAAGTGACATGAAAGAAAGTAAACAGTATTTCTCAGTATTTTAAAAATCTGTGGATTTTTGAAACAGAGACTTGACATCACAAATATAATGTGAATTGTTTGGGGTTAGGGTATTTTTTACATTCATTTTCACCTCATCTGCTGTTAAGAAAACTCTTAACTTTTCAAGGGTTTTACAACAAGACTAATTACTTGAAGACTGATATTTACATCCAGTCATTTCCAATTGATTTCCATCTGCAAAGATGTCAACAACATCCCCAATGAATCAAGAATTACTGATAGCAACTCCACAATTTTCATTTTTGACGAGCATGTATGAATGCCAAAAGATGCTGTCCATTTCACAGGGAAATCATGGAGAAACTGTCAGTTTTACTGTCTTTACAACTGCAAAATCTTGTATGTAATATTTCACTGAACCACAAAGCTAAAGCACAGGATAATGAGTTACAAACTCATAGTGAGGAGGATTGCACGGAGCTTAAATTATGAAACAAAATTTATGGGCTTGTGCAGTATAATGAATGTTATGGAGGGAATTATAATTCAATTGTGGGGGCCTGGTGAACACTAGCTTCTCACAAATCACCAGTGCTTTTATGAAGCTGGCATTAAATCTCCTTGCAAGTGCAAATCCTAAAAATGCTCAACGCTGCCAGGAACAAGTGTATTGAGGAGGCTGTTCTACAGTGAAGAGCTTTGACAGCCTCGAGATTTTGTGAGCTGTACAATTTGAATTCCATTCACGATGCTTCAGTTAAGTGCTGCTTGAACATCATTAAAGCTGGCAATCTAACGTAATGTTATTAGAAAATAACAGCAGGTAGTTGATATAAGGTACAATGAGGTAATTTTCCTCATTAGATTATTAAGGAAGTTGATACTCCTTTTAACTACACAGGAAAATAACAGGTCTGAGAACTGAGTAAGTTAGTGCAGAATTGTGCTTCTCTCCCTGTAATTTCTGATCCTCTCTCATACCGGGGTGGTAGAATAATACAACAGCTTATTTTAACTCTTTAATGTTGCAGAGACATCACTACCAATGCAAATCCCTAATTGCCCTTGATCTAAACAGGTTATTTCAAAGACAGTTAAAGCTTAACCACATTGTTATAGGTCTGGAGTCACATGTGGACTTTGCCCAGAAGGGATGACAGAGATTTGCTTCTCTATAGGGCGTAAGTGAACTACGTGAGTATTTGAAAGAGTAATATATGATAGAGGAGTTCTGTGTCTGGCAAATTGATGGAAATTTTCATCAATGATCTTAAAAAACAAGGAGAAATATGACTATGGTGACTTCAAGTCAGAATCCACATGAGACAGAAATGCTAAAGGAATTGTTGATGAGTCTTTGTCTGATCTATTACAGTCCAAAAAAGCCCAGACTTGAAAGGAACCCATTCTAATGGGGACTGAGGCAAAAGTCCTGAAGCAACACAGACCAATCCTAAGGGGAGAAGTTGACCTTGCCTTAATAGAATTTATTTGATAGAAGTTTGCATATTCTCCCCACGTCTGCGTCGGTTTCCTCCAGGTGCTCCAGTTTCCTCTCATAGTCCAAAGATGTGCAGGTCAGGAAAATTGGCCACGCTAAATTGCCAATTGTGTCCAGGGCTGTGTTGGTTAGATGCATTAGTTGGGGAAAATGTAGAGTACTAGGGTAGGGGAATGGTTCAGGGTGGGTTACTCTTCAGAGGGTCAGATGGACTTTTTCCACACTGAAGGGATTCTATGGTTCTATGAAAAAAAAACACAAATGACACATAAGAAACCAGTACAGTTACAAGGATAGTTTTGGCAGTTTGTAATGCACCAGCCAGCATGGGAATAGTTTGAATAGGGCTTCTCAGCACTGTGGGGCAGAGACATCGCACTGGTGTGGACAGGAGAACATTCCGCACTGCTTTCAGTATTTGCTGCAATCAAAATAGTCTCTAAAATTCTCATAATTTTTTGGTAATTTGTAATCACTGACTGTCAAGCCAGAGGAAGTAGTTATACCTCATTTATCTGATCAAAGCCCTTTAGAATTTGAAAAAAAAGACTGCAGTAATTCTCCTCTTAACCATCACTGCAATCAGGAAAATTATCCCATGTTTCTGCGATGAGCTCGTTTCTCATTCTTGGTAATAGTTTAATAATTATACATTTTACTCTCTATATACTTCTTCTTTGGATTTTAAGGTTTATGTAACTATTTGTAGCTCGGGTGTCGGTTGCCGTGGTTGTGAGTATGTTCGCTGAGCTGGGAAGTTGATTTGCAGACTTTTCATCCCTGTCTAGGTGACATCTTCGGTGTTTTGAAACCTCCTGTGAAGGTGCTGCTGTACTGTGTACCAGGCACTGCAATGAATGACAGAAACTGCCATCCAGATGCAACAGGAATGGAATCAAATAAGTCCCAGAAGACACGGTACAGCTGTGGTCAGGGGACGAAACAGCTACAAATCAACTTTCCACCTCAGTGAATTGTACCCCCAACCACAGTTCTGGGTTGGTCAGCTGACTTGGAGGCTATTTTTAGATTAAATTAAAGATTAAACTCCCTACAGTGCGGAAACACGTCCTTCGGCCCAACAAGTCCACACCGACCTCCGAAGAGTAACCCATCCTGACCCATTTCCCTCTGACTATTGCACCTAACACTATGGGCAATTTAGAATATGCCACATCTTTGGGCTGTGCTTTCTCAATGCCACACATTTCGACTCTGATCTCCAGCATCTCCTGCAGTCCTCACTTTCTCTCGAAACATCAGTTTGCATGGATAACTTTTATATTCTATAATTTCTAAAAATAAAACCCAAAATGTTATTAGCTTTTATGTGACATTGTTTTTCTGGATCAGAATGTTAACTTGAGTAAGGTAATGACATAGCTGAAAATGTGTTGCTGGAAAAGCGCAGCAGGTCAGGCAGCATCTAAGGAACAGGAGAATTGATGATTCGGGCATAAGCCCTATGCCCGAAATGTCAAATCTCCTGTTCCTTGGATCTGCCTGACCTGCTGCGCTTTTCCAGCAACACATTTTTAGCTCTGATCTCCAGCATCTGCAGACCTCAATTTCTCCTCTAAGGTAATGACAAAACAAACCATATATTATAATCATTTCCAAAATAACAAATAGAAGCAAAGTATCACTGAGTAAAAGGATGCCGTTACATTTGAACTGACACCAGTATAATGTGGTACAACAATAGCAATACCTGCAGGCATTTTCCAAATCCAAATATATTGAATTATTTTGCGCACTATGTGTTTTCCACAAAATCATTTTGTCCTGAGTCATTTATCAGGATTGGAAGCTTAAAAAATTGAAATGTTTCACACTATTCCCATGCTAGCTAGTGCATTACAAACAGCCCATGCTACTTAAATCCCAGAAGAATCTGAATCTAGTATGATCAAGAAGTCAAAAGAATTTTGATGGGACTTGCTGAAATAATACATTCTTCTGGTATAATGAATGGAACACAGCAAAATGATTACATTCATATCAGACAATATAATAATAGAATCTTATAAAATAGTGTATGACAGAAGTTCCAACAAAGCAGGTGGTCACTTCGCCCATCCTGTCTATGCTGGCTCTCTGAATGTGTGGTTCACCTTAAACCATACGCCTGCCTTTTTCTTGGAGCTCAGCAACTGTTTCCTATTTAAGGTAGTGATCTATATTCTCTTTTGAAATCCATAAAGGACCTTGCCTCCACCCCTCTGCTAGATAGAGTATTCCAAATCCTAATCATTTGTTGTGTGAAAAGTTCTTTCTCATGTCTCCATCACTTCTTTAGCCTATAACCTTAAGTCTGTACCCATTGATTCTCGATTTCTCTGCCAAAGGAAATAGTCGCTCTCTACTCTTTTGTTTATTCTCTTGTGGGGTATGAGTGTCACTGGCTGGTCAGCATTTATTACCCAACCCTCGTCGTCCTTGAGAAATTGATGGTGAGCTTTCTTCTGGAACTGCCGCAGTCCATGTACTGTAAGTAGAACCACAGTGCTATTAAGGAAGGAGTGTCAGGATTTTGACCCAGGAACACTGAAGGAATGATCATGTATTTCCAATTCATGAGGGTGAGTGACTTGAAGGGGAACTTGCACGTGGAGGTGTTCCCATATATCCATATATGGCCTTGTCCTTCATGATAGAAGTGGTTATGGGTTTGGAAGGTGCTGCCTAAGGATCATCCATGAACTTCTCCAGTGTATCTTTTAGATAGTACACACTAATGCTACTGAGTATGGTGGTGGAGGGAGTGGATGTTTGTGGATGTGTTGCCAATCAAGCAGGCTGTTTTATCCTGGACGGTGTCAACTTTCTTGAATGTTGTTATTGCTTTACTCATTCAGGCAAGTGGGGAGAATTCCATTACCCTCCTGACTTGTTCCTTGTAGATGGCAGACATGCTTTGGCGAGTCAGGGGGTAAGTTATTTGCCACAGTTCTCCTAGCCTCTGATGTAGCCGTTATGGCTCTGTGGCAAGTCCAGTTGAGTTTCTAGTCAATGGTAGACCCAAGGATATTGATAGTGGGGATTTCTGTGATGGCAAAACCATTGAATAATTAGATTACCGATGGTGTGGAAACAAGCCCTTCAGACCAACAAATCCACACCGACCCTCCAAAGAGCAACCCACCCAGTCCTCTACATTTACCGATAAATAATGCACCTAGTACTACAGACAATTTAGCACGGCCAATTCACCGAACCTGCACATCTTTGTGACTGTGGAAGGAAACCGGAGCAAACCCGGAGGAAACCCATGCAGACACGGGGAGAATGTGCAAACTGCACACAGACAGTTGCCTGAGGCGGAAGTTGAACCCGGATCCCTGGCGCTGTGCTAACCACTGAGCCAGTGTGCCACCCATAATGTCAAGGTGCTGGTTAGATAGTCTCTTATCAGAGATGGTCATTGTCTGACGTTTGTGTGACACAAATGTTACTTACCACATGTCAGCCCAAGCCTGGGCATTGTCCAGACTTTGCTACATTTGAACACAGACTGCTTCAGTGTCTGAGGAGTCATGAACATTGTTCACGAATGATTGCACAATGCCAATTCTGATCTTATGATGGAGGGAAGGTCATTGATAAAGCAGCTGGTTGGAAAAAGGACCCTATCCTGAGGAACTCATGGAGCTGAGTTGACTGACATCCAATAACCTCAACCATCTTCCTATATGTCAGGTATGGCTCTAACCACCATATTGTTTGTCCACCAATACTCATTTATTTCAGTTTTGCTTGGGCTCTGTGATGCCACACTCACTCGAATGCAGCCTTGATGTCAAGAGCAGCCACTCCTACCTGACAGCTGGAATTTAGTTTTTTTGTCCATGTTTGACCCAAGGCTGTTGTGAGATCAGGAGCTGAGTGGCCTGGGAAAAACCCAAACTGGGCATCACTGAGCAGGTTATTGCTAAGCAGCTGTTGCTTAATAGCACTGTTGATGATACCTTCCATCACTTTACTGATCATCGAGAATAGACTGATGGGGCAGTAATTGGCTGGGTTGGATTTGTCCTGCATTTTGTGCACAGGCCATACTTGGGAAATTTTCCACATTCTTGAGTAGTTGCTAGTGTTTCAAATTTATTGGAAGAGCTTGGCTAGGGGAGCGTCAAGTTCTGGAGTACAGGTCTTCAGTACTATTGATGGAATGTTGTCAGGGGCCCATGGTCTTTGTAATAGCCGATGCCTCCAACCCTTTCTTGATATCATGTGGAGTGAATCAAACTTGCTGAAGATCCTGGTAAGAATGAGGTCAAGTCTGTTTTTCCCTCTTGTTGGTTTTCTCCCCACCAGCTGCAGACCCAGGCTATGTCCTTTAAGACCTAACCAGCTCAATCAGTAGTACTGCTGCCGAGCCACTCTTGGTGATGGACATCGAAATTCCAGGGTACATTTTACATCCTTACCACCCTCAGTACTTCCTCTATGTATTATTCAACACGGAGTACTGATTCATCAACCGAGGGAGATGGTACATGGAAATCAGTATGACCTTTCCTTGCCATGTTTATCGTGAAGGCATGACATTTTATAAGGTCAACAGAGCTGTTTCTGTCATTGCCTTTTGCAGTGCGCAGGGCGATGCCATCTGGGCCCGTTTCATTTCCTTGTTGAGGAGTCATAGTGATTGATACAATTGAGTGGCTTGCTAGGCCATTTCTGAGGGCAGTTAAAAGTCAACTACTTTGTTGTGGATCTGGAATCACATGTAGGCCAGACCAGGTGAGGATGGCAGATTTCCTTCCCTGAAGGACATTAGTGAACCAGGTGGGTTTTTCTGACAATCTACAATGGTTCCTCGGTCATCAGTAGATTCTTAATTCCAGATGTTTATAATTGAATTCAAATTCCACCATCTACTGTGGTGGGATTTGAAATCAGTTCCCTCCCAGGAATATTAATCCATGTTTCTGGATTAATAGTCTTGTGATAATACCACAAAGCCATCGACCCTTCAAGAATTGTCCACATGTCTCGTGATTTTGAATACCACAATCAACTTCTCCAATTTTGCAATGTAATGAAAATTTCTCATCTCTGGAACCAGCCTTCTGATTCCTTTCTGCACTCTTCCTGATGCACATCATACAGCTTTAACAAGACTTACTTGTTGTCGCTTATTCCCTTATTGATAAAGTGCCGAAAGCCATAGCTTTATTACCGGTACTCTTAAGGCTTCTTGCCACATCCAATAATTTAAGCACATATACAGTTGAGCCTTGCCTCTGAAGTCTTTCCAACAAGTTGAATCACTTCACACTTCTTTGCATTTGCTTTTATCTATCTCTTGTCCATTCATCTCACTAATGAGAAGGCAGTGTTGTAGTGGTTATGTCACTGGATCAGTAATACAAAGCTTCAGGCCAATGCTCTGGGGACAGGAGTGACAGAACTGACACCCGGAAGGGGCAAGAACAAACCACTATAAATACCGGAAGAAACATCAAAGCAGCACTTCACAGGAGGCTCCAATAGCACTGATGATGTTCCCTAGCCAGGGAACGAAACATTTGCAGCATAAACTTCCAGCTCGGCGAACAGAACCACAACAACGGACACCCGAGCTACAAATCTTCAACCAGATTTTAAACAGGAGTGTAAATCCAACTTCAGCAGATAGTGAAATTGGAATTCAATTAAAAAGAATCTGGAAATGAAAGGTAGATAAATGTCAACCATGTAATCATTGTCAACGGTGTAACCATTGACAATTGTTGTAAATACCTATCTGGCCTCAAGACTGTCCTTTAGGGAAGTAAATCCATTGTCCTGACACGGTCAGACATACACGTGACTCCAGACTGATAGCAGTGAGGTTAACTCTTAACTACCCTCTGAATTGGCCTGAGAAAACCACTCTGTTTAAGGGGACATAGGCAAAAGATGTGGCCCAGTAGTGATGCCCACACTAAATGAATGAATTACAAAAAAGCTGTCTGTATCCTGTTCTTCAGTTAACACAGCTAGTACAATATGTGGATAACTTGATAATCTGTAAGGTATTTAAAACCAATGGCATCTTTGGATAAATGATTAGAAAGAATAGATTGTAATATGTCTGGTTCTTTAGTGCCTTTGTGAGATGTCAAAAAGTTTTACTGATAATTGTTAGAAATTGCAAATTTTATAAATACAAGTTTTGCCTTTGGAAATGGAAGCTTGTTAGGGGAAAAGTTTCTATATCCTCAATTATTTCAGGCAATGAGTAATGATAATCAGCTCTACATATACACATTTCTCTGTAAGCGTTCAGGTTAGAAGACTGCACATGAGGAATGACAATCAAACAATACCTTCAGGGGCTCAGAGGCCAGTGGATAGTTTGAGGTTCGTGGACAGATATAATACAATCTCCAATTAAACATTGTACATTCTATCCTTACTCGTTGGGATAGATCTCAACACACACCAGAGGGAGTCAAATTAGGGAGTAATGTGCAGCTGAAGCAAGTTAACATGTGAGGATGGGTGGGTGTAATGTGTTATTGAATAGGAAATATAGGTGTAATTTGCCCCTCACTGTAAAGCCTTTATTGCCTTAATTAATTTTATACAATGATCAATCTCCAATTGCATTGCTCACATCAGGAAAGCTTTTCAACTTTACCACTTGGACAGGAAGTTGGCAGTTGGCCTACCCAATTTTAGTTTCCTCTGGGACACAGTATGTGTATTCACAGCAAAAATGTTAAGCTATTTTGGACAGTGAGCCATCTTTGGTGATTAGAGTTGACTTAATGAATCCTCGAGGAAAGGTCCTAGATTCAATCCAAAACCTACATTGAGTTAAGTAATCACAGTCAAGTTAATGGGCACAGGTGTCAAGTTAGAAAGTGGAGAATAAACCATGATTTATCCCTTACCTCGAACACAAGCTTGCAAGCATGCTACTGGCTCAGCGATTTGACATAGATTGCAGTCCCTCACAATTGGTTAATCCTCCAGCACCTAACATAAAAGTTCAAACATTGATAATGAATATTTGGACAAGATACTGGAGCATGAATGTCTTGGATGACTCCAGGAGTAATACCCAGTAAAAGAGCTACTATATTTATGGGAGTAGAAGAGGAAATAAACCATGGCTTGTTCATTAAATGTCCTTTAGCAGGATTTAATTACAAAATAGCAAATCTTAGTAATTTAATTTTTTTGCTTCCAGTTACTGGAGGTCATCTCACAGGATGGCATACAGCTTATGCAAATTGGAAATAAATCAGAATTTAAGCAATAAACAAAATAACTCGAGGGTCCTGGGAACAGCTGGATTAATCTGAGCTTGAAACGTGTATTCAATCACAAGGTGACATGGTAATAAATAACCAGGGGCCTAAACCCATCGACACAGATGGGATGATTAGTCTATGCATGCACACACAGTCTCCTCATCCAGCATCACCCAGGGAACATTAACTTCATTATTGTGTGCGGCCCAATTACTAACACAAAACCACAATAGAAGATGAATAACTTGGGAATGCCAGAGTCCAGGCTTTCTGCCAACCAATTATAACCAAACTAATTGACTAACAGCAGCAAAATAAGACAATAAAATTCTTGTGGAAAGCATGCAATGGGAAGTGGCTGCTAGCCAACCAGCTGCTTTAACAAAGTAGGTTCATAATTGCTGCAATACGGTATAGATCTGAAGTGAACTGAAGTACTGAACTAATATTTTCTTGTTTCTCTTTGAGGTAATCCGATACAGACATGCAAAAGTGAGAGATTCACTGTCTGTTTGGCTTCGCGCACTTGAATCCCTCCATTCAGTTGACTTTTTAACTCCCTGATAATTTTCAGATTGGAAAAGAAAACAGCTTTTTGGGTCACTTGATTGCTAAGGAAAATTAGCATATTTTTGTACATCTCATTAATTGTAAAAAATACATTAGTTGCAAACATTGAAAATAATTGTTCCATTTCAGAATGGATTCATGCAATTGGACTGTCAGCAGCCTCCACTTACAAAATAATTGGCTATTCATCAAATAGATGAAGCAGTGTTGCTACCTGGCTTACTGCCTTCTGCTAGTTAACCAGCATTATTCTTTCATTTGCTCCTAAAGTGTGATCAAAATGCAAGTACTCTACCTCTCCTCTCTTCTGTTAACCCTGATATTTTTGTGAAGAGTTGCAGCAGTTAATCTGTCAGTCATACTGACAGCCTCACACTACCCATCAACTCTCCATTCTCTCCCTAAACAAGTAGATTCATCCTGAACACAATGGCATTAGGGAAGATACTTAAAGATACCAAGTATCTTACCCACAAATGACGATAGACCCGACCCCACAACTAGCGAACCGAATCACAGCCCTACTCAAAAAACTTCAGAAATCTGGAGACATAAATAAGACTGACTTCCAAAAAATGAAACCAGATGGATCCAACACACCACACTTCTACAGATTGCGCAAAATTCACAACCCCCCCCCCCCACCCTCACAGACCCATAGTCTCACTCTGGCCAAGGATCTACACCAGAGACTAAAACACTGAGTGGAAGGCTCACAACACCCCATCCACCCCACCTAAGAATTCCTGAAGACCAAATACACTAAGATAGAAGAGGATGAAATAATGGTCTCCTTTGATGTAACAGCTCTGTTTACATCAATCAACATTAACCTAGTCAAGGAAACACTGGCTACACTATTAGGAGACCCACACCAAACACCACTAACTTTATCAGCAAGGACAGTATCGTCAAGCTAGTGGACCTATGCCTTACCACACACTTCACCTTCAACAACAAAACCGACAGACAAACCAATGGAACACCCATGGGATCTCTGATATCAGGGTTCTTAGCAGGGGCAGTAATGCAAAGACTCAAACAAACAGCTCTGCCAACCATCCAACCCAAACTTTGGGTCCACTAAATGGATGACACCTTTGTCATCACTAAATGAAACAAATTAGAGGAAACCTTCAAGACCATCAATAATACCCTAACTGGCATAAAATTCACGAAAGAGGAAGAAAATAACAACAGACTGCCATTCCTAGATGTCACAGTAGAGCGAACAGCCAATGGGGAACCAACAGCAACAGAAAAACAACACAAATGGACCAAAAATTAAACTACAGAAGCAATCATCCCAACATCACAAACGAAGCTGCATCAGAACATTATTCCAATGAGTCACTACACACTGCAGCACAGAGGAACAATGTAGAGCAGAGGAAAATCGCCTATACAGTGTGTTAAAAAAGAACAGGTACCCAATGAACACAGTCCAGAGATTTCTCAGCAACAAATCCAAACAAGCAGACAAAACACATCCAGATACCCTAGCCACTCTCCCCTATATCAAAGGCATCTCAGAAATGACTGCCAGACTACTCAGACCCCTTGGCATCATGGTAGCCCACAAACCCACCAACACACTAAAATAGCAGCTAAAGTACTTGAAAGACCCTACACAGACAACAAGCAAAACTAATGTTGTTTACAAAATACCATGCAAGGACTGTAACAAACATTGCATTGGACAAACAGGCAGAAAACTAGCCACTAGGATACATGAACATCAACTAGTCACAAAACGACATGACCCTCTCTCATTAGTATCCTTACATTCAGATGAGGAAGGACACCATTTCGATTGGGCCAACACATCTATCCGAGAAAAAGCCAAACTGAGACATACCCGAGAATTCCTAGAAACATGGCATTCCAACTGGAACTCGTTGAGCAAACAATTGACTTAGATTCCATCTACCACCCCCTGAGAAAAAGAACAGGAAATGATATCACCACAGGAAATGATATCACCATGGGAAATGACATCATCAACACAAGAAACCCAAACATATAAATAGAAAGCAGGAAATATCAACAGTGCTTCACCCAGGAGATATTATCTAGTAGGGTTACAAAAAGTCTGGAAATGAATCTTCCAGTTCAATGAGTAAACCTACATCCACTCGGGAAGATATTTGCTGATCACTTGATATAAAAATCCAGGAAGAAGCATCGCCCAGTCCAACACATTCCATAATGACTGGACTAATCCATGATTCCAGTTCCTTGCCTGACAGTTCGAAAATCAAACATTAACACCTCTGTCAAGAGATATTTTCTATTTTATTTATCTATTTATTTGCAACACATCATGAACACAACATCCTGTAAAATGACTCAATGAGCATTAATAATTCTCTTCTTTGTTTACACACTCAATTCTTCTATGTAATTCAATTCCAAGTGCATTCTGGGAAGGAACAAAAACAATAATAAGACATAATATTATGTTAAAAAACTGATCAGCTCAATGGTGACGTAGCTTCCTTTTGTCTATATTCCTAATACTATCTGTAAAGTTTTCACCTCCATCCCCCATCCCGGACACTCCTGAGTTGATTAAACCACAATCCGGTGCCTTCAGAATTCAAATGAAGATGGTTGTTAATTATATAGTTTATTGAGATTGAAGATCACGACATGTTGCAGAGGAGAGCTGGAATTTTATGGTTTCACTCAGGGCCAAGATGGCAGGCCAGAGGAATAGAAAAGTAGGCATTACAGCAGCAACACTAAGCCAGGTCCCTTCCTCTCCCCCTTCCTGTCCTCATGGGTATTCTGAGAAGGGAAGTTTGGACAGTCCAACTCACTACTGCACCAGTTGAAGCCCCTTTAAGCAAAAACATTAATGGCTATTGAAAAGCTTCCTTGACCAACTAAGTATTGGTTGGCTCATTTGGCTGAATAGTTGGTTATAGGGTCATAGAGCTGTATAGCACAGAAACAGACCCTTCAATCCAACTCAGCTGACCTGATATCCTAAATTAGTCTAATCCCGTCTGACAGTATTTGGCCCATATCCCTCTAAACTCTTCCTATTCATATACCCATTCAGATGCCTTTTAAATGTTGTAATTTTACCAGCTCCCATCTCTTCCTCTGGCAGCTCATTCCATACATGTACCACCCTCTGCGTGAAAAGGTTGCCCCTTAGGCCCTTTTTAAATCTTTCCCTTCTCAACTTAAACCCATGGCCTCTAGGGACTCCCTTACCATAGGAAAAAGACCTTGACTATTCACCCTATCCATGTCCCTCATGATATTACAAATGCTATAATGTCACCCCTCAGTCTCTGACTCTTCAGGGAAAACAGCCCCAGCTTATTCAGCCTCTCCCTTCAACCCTGACAACATCTATGTAAATCGTTTCTGAACCCTTTCAAGTTTCACAATATCTTTCTTATGGCAGGTAGACCAGAACGGAACACAGTCTTCAAAAAATGGCATAACCAATGTTCTATACAACCACAATATGACATCCCAACTCCTATAGTCAATAAAATGTTGCCAATAGTATAGATTCAATTTCTGCACTGGCTGAGGTGACCATGAAGGTCTCACCTTCTCAACCTCTCCCCTCAGTTGAGGCGTGGTGACCCTCAGGTTAAACTCACCACCAGTCATCTCTCTCTAATGAGTGAGCCGGCCTCTGGTTGAATGAGAATGTAGCATCTTTACCTTGCCTGCAATTGCCAAGAGGTCAGGTTGTCAGCTTTGTGACTGGTCTTTTTTGGAGCTTCCTGGCAGACCAGCCATGCCCAATGGAGCCAGCCTTTCCCAAGTTTAGCACCCAGCTTTGCTTCTAATCCTGCTCTGTTGATCCTAGTCTCCTAGCACCCCTCAATGGGGTTGGCCTGCCTGTTGTGGCAAGACCCAGACTTTGTGGTATGACCCTTCTACTCAGTGCTTAACAGAGTCCCAGCAGCGGCCATCACTGCCACTCACAATCTGCTGGACCATTAGCTCTCAGAACTAGGATCTTCTCTGTGATAGGTGGCAAAAATCCTACTTCAAGCCAATTAAAAGCAAGGAATGTGTTAAATAGCATGAGGATGTGCCAAGGCAGGAACAGATTTGCTGATCATTGACATTTAGACTGGGTATGGACCTCATCTCCACAAAACATTCACATGTGGTTTGCATCTCGATCTTAAGCATATTGTCATCATTTTCTACTGAGATTCTAATGCAATGTCTTTCTTTAAAATATCAAACATTTTATCAAATTGTTTCTTGTTATTTTTGATGCTTTACAAAACGCAGGGGTAACCTCTGTACAAATTGCTGATGCAACAACAACATGCATTTAAGTAGCTTGTTTCTCATAGTAAAGCATCAGCTTTATCAGCCCTTAACAGGAACGTAGTTGTAAAGTATTCCAGTGAGTTCTGTAAGAAAGTATTTAGGTAATGATGAAAAACTTTGATCAAAAAGTTATATTTTAATTAGTGACTGAAAAAGGAGGAAGAGAGTGAGAGATATTGATGTGTCTGTTATTCATTAAAATTTAAATTCTTTAAAGATGTGACAAATTTGGCCTCTGAAACACACCTTCGTATGCATTTAGTTATCTACTGTATGTACTTTATTAAAAATATTTAAATGTGGCACTCCCATGATTTGTTAATTCCCTTCTGTCTTTGGAATTGCACCTTAATCTGTTGAGGTAAAAGTGAGAGACAGCTTTTCACTTTCAGTCACATTTTTATACCTTTCTATCTACTAGAGACATAGAGAGACAAAGACATAATCTGAGGTCTCTTACGTTCACTGTGCTACAAGTCACAAACCATCTGGTAACTATTGAGCTGTAGATTGAGGACAGCAATACAGTGGTAGTGGGTTGGTGTGCTGGCAATGCCGACTGTCTTGAGGTCAATTAGATCAATTAACAACCTTTATCCCCACCTCATCAGCTGCAGAATTCACTCCAGCTGCAGCCTACTCATGGCACCGGACATATGGACCATTGGCACTGATGTTGGCTTGAGCTTATGGAATATCCAAGCGCACATGTACTCATTCCACTGCTGTCAAGAATTGACTTCTGTAGGGGCAGCAGCTCTCCGTTGATCAGCAGCACCACTGGACAGCTGGTGGCTGCTGTTGGTACTACACCCACCCTTGAGTCAAGGAAGGTTCCAGGCAATGAGAGTGATGGCAGGATCGAGAATTGTTAGGGTGGATAGCCTGAGGGAGGAAGATAAAAGATTTTGACAGCAAAGGCACTAAGGGCTCTCAGTGCCTCCTCCCCCCACTCCTATCCCATTGCTGGCTGTCTCGATTAGGCCTTTGCACAAGGGAACCCTGGGTACTTTTCAGGCAAAAAAATGCTAGAATTTGGCTCACACATGGCAAGCTTTCCCACCCATTACTAGATTAATATAATGGGATAAAGACTTTACATAGGTCTTTCTTGTTCACTTCAGGATTTCAGCTGGCAGCAGGCTAATATTCATCCTACCGCATACTTCAGAGGGAGGCACAAAGACTATGGGGTCCCCAATCTCCCACCCAGTTAAGTACCTCCTGCACAATATAACTTCCACAAAGTGGAAACCCAGGGCTCACTCCCAAAATAAACTGTTGCAATGTAAGGTGTGTGATTTAAACATATCTTTGAATATAATTTATGTTTCAGGTAGGCCTTTTGAACTTGGACGAGTGGCATATGGGTTTGTTCTGTGTCTGAAAGGTATTAATGGTTGAATTGTAATTATTTCTGTCACTATGGTGATATATTTATTTTTAAAAGTCTGTGAGAGAAAATTTTGGTAGCTAATAAGAATTTTTTTTCACATTGAGAGAGTTTATGTCTGAACAAAGGAAACAGTGTAGTGATTGTGAATTCTGGATTTGTACTACACTACAGTTTTACAATTAACAAAAGAGAGTTTTCAGGTTTCTGAGCCAGGAGACTGGGTTCATGTCCCGCCTGTTCCAGAGGTGTGAAAAAATATCTCTGAAGAGGTCAGTTAGAAAATATCAGACAGCTGAGTTTTGTAGGGGCTCTAGTGGCACAATGATACTGTCCCTACGTCTGAGCCAGGAGGGCTGAGATAAAGCTCCACCTGCTCCAGAGGAAAATATAACTGAACAAGCTGATTAAAATTACATCTATAAAATATTGTTGCTTGGATGTCTGTTAATTTCAGATCCCCTTGCTTTCAGTTGGACACCTGAGGTGGAGGGTGTTGATCACTGTAGTCTGGTGCAGTTATGGCGGTTCATGTTTACTTTTCAGTATGTGGGCCTCTATGTGTTGTGTTTTGGAGACCCTGTTTATTTATTTTAAATATCTTTTGATTGCACTTCGGCCCACCCCACTCCTGATCTTTGGGTACACAGAAAGTGTGAGATCGTCAGAGGACCTCCTTGTGTCATACAAAGAGAACAAGGAAAATTTACAGCCCAGGAACAGGCCCTTCAGCCTCCAAGCCTGAGCTAATCCAAATCTACTGTCAGAACCTGTCGCCCAATTCCTAAGCATCTGCGTCCCTCTGCTCCCCACCTACTGATGCATCAGTCCAGACGTATCTTTAATGAATCTACCATATCTGCCTCTACAACCTGCTATTCATAAAATCCCTATCTTGGGGGCAAAGGTCATTCAGCCCATCAAGTCCACAGCAATCCTCCAAGGAGAATCCCCATCAGACCCAGCCCCCTAGCAGATTCAATAAACCCACATTTACTTACTGTGGTTATTCCAATTAACCTGCACATCTTTAGACTGTGGGAGGAAGCCCACGCAGACACAGGGAGAGCATGCAAACTCCACACAGACAGTCACCTGAGGCTGGAATTGAACCTGGGTCCCTGGCGCTGTGAGGCAGCTGTGCTAACCACTGAGCCACAGTGCCACCCTAGATCCAGGGCATCTCCCGATTCTTGTTGGTGTTCTACAGTCTGTAAAAACATGCTCCCGGATGCTGTTTAAGAATTTGCTCCCTCCTGACCTAAAACTATGCCAGTTAATATTTTGGTACTAAATTTCCCTGATATTACTGCCTTCTTTTCTTATAATTCTCTGAACTATGGTGATGTATTTATAGAACATAAAACAATGCAGCACAGGAATGGCCCTTCGGCCCATGTTATTATGCAGAATACGATGCCAAATGAAACCAATCCCTTCTGCCTGCCCTTGGCCCATATCCCCATATCCTTCCATTCATTGCATATCCATGTGCTTATGTCCCTTAGAAAGTCCCTTAAATGCCCTTATCAACCACAACTCCTGGCAGTGTGTTCCAGACCCCTACCACTCTGTGTAAAAAAAACTTGCCCCTCATGTCTGTTTTGAACTTTCCCCCTCTCACCTTAAATCCATGCTCTTAGTATTAGACATTTCAACTTTGGGAAAAAGACTCTGTCAACCCTATCTATGGATCTCATTATTTTATAGACTTCTATCAAGTCTCAGCCTCTGCCACTCAAGAGAACAAAAAACCCTGAATATTTCTAGCCTTTCCTTACAGCTCATACCCTCTAATCCAGGCAGCATTCTGCTAACCTCTTCTGCACCCTCTTCAA
Source organism: Hemiscyllium ocellatum (assembly GCF_020745735.1). Lineage (NCBI taxonomy): Eukaryota > Metazoa > Chordata > Chondrichthyes > Orectolobiformes > Hemiscylliidae > Hemiscyllium > Hemiscyllium ocellatum. Next base: position 27,197,003 of record NC_083421.1, on the reverse strand, counting down.
AACTGCACATCCTTCCTATAATATGGCAACCAGAATTGAATGAAATACTCTAAGTGTGGCCTAACCAAAATCTTATAAAGCTACAACATGATATCCTGACTCTTGTACTCAGTTCCCCGACCAATAAAGGCAAGTTTTCCATATGTCTTCTTTACTACCCTATCTACTTGCCTGGCTACTTTCAGGGAGCTATGGATTAAACCTCAAGATCCTTCTGTGCATCACTGCTGTTCAGGGTCCTGCCGTTAACTGTATACTTCCCCTTAACATTCAATCTTCAAAAATGCAGCACCTCATGCTTACCCGGATCAAACTCCATCTGCCATTCTTCTGCCCGTATCTGCAACTTATCTATATCCCGCTGTATTCTCTGACAGCCTTCTTCACTATTCACACTTCCACTGACTTTGTATCATTTGTAAACTTACTAATCCAATCTACATTTTCATTCAAGTCATTTATGTATATCACAAACAGTGAAGGTCCCAGTGGGGTCCCTGTGGAACACCACTAGTCATCGACTCCCAGCCTCAAAATGCACCCTTCCGCCACTACCCTCTACGAACAAAGCCTGGAGGGCAGTGCTTGTAATTTGTTATTAGAATAATTATTGATTTGCTGGGAGGTTTATTTATTTAAAAAAAGGGACAGCTGAATTTGAGCCTAATAAGCTGTTGGTTTCTGGACAGAGAAACGATTCATATGGGAAGGATGAAAGCTTCTGTTCGTGCTAAACTACAGATGAATTACAAAATGGTAGGTAAACCTCTTTTGCTGCCTAATTTGACATGCAAATATTGAGTCTTTAAAACACTGAGTGGAAATAAATGATTGACCAGACCAACTAACCAAACCAGAACAATTAAACCATTGAATGCAACAAAGGAGGGACAATTACTGCAGATGCTGGAATCTGTACTGAAAACAAAAAATGCTAGAAACAAAAAATGCTGAAATTACAGTGAGTCAGGCAGCATCTGTGGAGAGAGAACAAAATAACATTCAAACTAACACTTCAAGTCAGCTCTGATGAAGAATCAGCTGGACTCAAAGCATTAGCGTGGTCTCTCTCTCTCTCTCTCTCTCTGTCTGCCCTGCTGTAATTTCCAGCATTCTTTGTTTTCATCACAAAGGGGATATTACATTGGTGCAGTTGAGAATGGCCTTCTACAACTGGTTTGAGAAAACTGTGCTGTTTGAGAAAATAAAAGGAACTCACATCAGTTAATGTGCGGCGAGAATTAGTTAATAATAATTCTGGAGTATGCACCATTAAATGGCTTTTCTTTTTACTTTATGCTCAAAAGTGTTAAAAATGGGTAAAAAATATATATGTGTAAGATTTTTACAGACTTGAAACACATTAAGACAGTATTCAAATAATGTTTTCCCTTAAGCAGGTCATGAAATACCAGCCTGCTCTGTGTTGCATGCTGTTTTTAATGAAGTGAATTCTGAAAGTAATAGTCATTTCCTTGGTCGAATTACTGTGAATTTCAATTAAATTAATTCCATATGAACTCTGCTGCCATGTGTACAATGCTTCCATCAGCTATCCTACTAGTTATCAAGTTTAAATTGCGTTTTAATCAAAATAAAGATTAGAATGAAGCTACATGACTGGAAGATAAGCTGACTCCACTCTGCCACAGTTTAAATTTTCCAGAGCAGAGACATTTCTATTCTGAAAAGATTCATTCCTTTACCCTGTCCCTTTCTGATCCCCCAGTAGTTTTTGGTGTGAAAGTTCACCTTTATGCTTGAATTCAATGCTGGCAAGTCAGATTAAATCTCTGTTTGACCACAATAATTGTGCTCAGAAGTGCAAGTTAAATTTTCCCAGACTCATGGCCACTTGTTATCTCTCAACCCCCATGACCAAAACCTGAAGATCTGGACATTATCACGTGAGCTGTTACTACAAGCCAGTTAGCTGACACATTAGCCACATTAGAGTTGTGGGCACGACACAGAAAATACTTCATGGGCTGAAAAGTGCATTGGGACACCCTGAGATTGTGAAATGGGGGACAATTTTCTCCTGTTGGTACAAATTGGCAGACTCAACTCAGATGATGACTATAATGAGGTCAAAAGATACCCAGGTGACTCTAAGGCCACCTTTATAAGTCTGAGTTTGAAACAGTATGTTTGTGAGATAGCAGATTTCATTTAGCATGTATGTTGAACTATACAAAACTATACAAAAGTACAAAATTAATTTTATTTCCCTGCACAGATGCCCTGAGCAAAACAACTATAAAACTCACACCTAAACAGTACTCAAACCCGTTTATAATGATGAATAAATATTTCAAGAATTGGAGTAATTCTGTTTGCAAAAGAAGGGATTATAATCAAGTTTTTTTTTAAATCCAGAGGAAGTGTACAGTGTAGATACCACTGGACTCTACCAGTGAAAGACTAGGAACAACATTTGCAGAGAAGTGTGAGATTGTGGAATACCTCTCTAGATATTGTAACTGAAGTACAGAGCGAGGCAAGGTTTAGGAATAGGTTCAATATCCAGTTGAAGTGAAAAGGACAAAAGGAAAATGAGATTGGGCACAGGACTGGGATAGCTGCTTGCAGCTCCTGAAGAAGGGTCTACTTGAAACATTGACTTCTCCACATCATGATGCTGCCTGGCTTGCTGGTTCTTCCAGCCTTCTGTTTGTCGAGTGTGGAGAATAAACAGCAATAAGGACTGGTTGTGTCCAATGCCGTGGGTGGAAGTTAATAGCTGCAGTGGTACGCCTGTTCATGAGCTGAAAACTAGGTTCCAACCATAGCCACTTCCAGCAGGAGAATGTGAGGACTGTAGATACTGGAGGTCAGAGTTGAAGAGTGTAGTCCTGGAAAAGCACAGCTGGTCAGGCAGTATACGATGAGCAGGAGAATCAATGTTTCGGCCATAAGCCCTTCATCAGGAATGTGTGCCCAAAACATCAACTCTGCTGCTCCTCTGATGCTGCCTGACTGGCTGTGCTTTTCCAGCACCAAGCATTTCGACTCTGACCTCCAGCATCTGCAGAGCACTCTTTCTCTCTAAACATCAGTTTGCATGGATAGCTTTTACATTTATAATTTTTTAAAAATAATACGCAAAGTGTTATTGGTTTTTGTGTAAAAACACAGTCTCATAACTAACACTCTACCTTTTGATTCAAATTCATCACACTGCTGTGGACACGGGCGTCTTGGCCAAAATCCTATACATCTTCCCGGTTTTTCCCCAGAAGGATGACAGACTAAGTGAGTTCTAACTGGATCTGTCCTCAATAGCAGGATGCCATCAACTGCCCAATTTACAACCTCTGATGGTGCCAGTGTTTGCTGAGACAGCAAAATTGACGATGTTGTTCCAGGAAGCTGAATTGATGGATACAATTATACATAGGAATCCATCTCACTGTTGCTTGCTAAATTTGAAGTTTATTTTAAATATCTATGTTGCAAATCATTTCCATTTCTGATATATTGGAAGGCTGGAGAGATATTTGGGTGGAACAAATGTACCAGACCCAGCAACATAATTATAATAATTGATAACAATCTAAAAAGTCCAATGCCTGTCCAAAGATGTGCAAGTTAGGTGGACTGCCCATGCTAAATTGCACATAGTGTCCAGTGACATGCAAGTTAGGTGGATTAGCCAAGAGAAATGCAAGGTTACAAGGATAGGGTAGGGGTTGGATCTGGGTGTGATGCTCTTTGGAGGGTCAGTGTGGACTCTATGGGCAGAATGGCCTGCTTCCACCTTGTAGAGATTCTGTTATTGATTCAACACCACTGGCTAAGAACTTATCCTGGAGTATTTCTTCAGGGAATCTGCAGTCAGTGACCATGACTGTTCTTCACACTCACTTCTTTCTCTGTCCTGACTGCTGTCAGAGCTGGAGTTGTTTTTGGAAACCTTGTATCAATAAAGACAGGTTCTAGGCAGCTCCAAAGGAAGTTAATATATCCTCAGGATCCCTAATCCCTTTATGAAACTAACCCCCTTGAGATTATGTTCTTTCTATGTTTGCTTTGCAGATGGATATGCAAGTTTTCCTGTAAAAAGTTAGAAAATATCTTTTATATTATTAATAACAATGAAGAATAAGCAAAAGGCTGATCAATACATGTTTTCTATTGCATGTGGATGAATAACTTATAAAATAATTATTAGATTTTGGTTCCGGCTGTTTCAAATGAATTCAGTTCTGAACAGTTCAAATGGTACCAATCTGTAATTCAATTCAGTTCAAACCAAATGGAAGAACAAATGGTTAGAGAACTCAGGGATTCCAGAATGTGGGCCACCACTGAGGCCTATGCATGACTGAGTATTAAAGTTAACACTGTGGCAACCCTATGGAAGCTGGCAAGAGACACGGTAGAGCTGGATTAAGTTGATATTGGAATGGAGGTAGTGAAAATTTTAGCAAGTTGCAGCTTTTTAAATAAAAATGATCTTAAGACAGGAAAACCTGACCCAGTTCCCAAATCAGCAGTCATCTTCAATTGCTCTGAAATGTTGCCATCTTTGTGATGATGGCGCTCAAATGATGGTGTTAGGAAGGGAATTCCAGAGTTTTGACCCAGCAACAGTGCAGAAAGACTGGCATGTGTCCAATTCAGGTCATGGAGCTAGGAGCATAGTGAGGGGATCATTTGAGTTATATCCCTCAAAGTAGTAAAGATACAGTGAGGACATCAGTCACTGGAAGCAATCAGCAAGGTCATAGTCTTGCTGTGGGTTAGGATATTGTTAAGGACTAGACCAGAACCCCTCAAAATATTTTAAAAAGGTAGCCTAGATCCTAACTTTTTTGTGTTTTTTTAAGTAAATGTAAAGTGCCCTATTCCAGAGGCAATGCTATTCAATGTTAAGCAAAACACAATTTATTTAAACACAATAGTTAAAAAAAACAATGAAAGAGGAATTTAGAGTAATTTAACTCTATTGGAAAACTTAACAGAAAAATAGATACAGTAACTATTACTAATTAACTGTTCCAGTACAGTAATTTTCAATAAACACAACCTGTGGCAAAAAGGCAAAATCAGGAAAACAGATTTGTCTCACATGTAATCAGTCTAATAAGAGAACATCCAGCTTTTGGCTGTTGTCAAGAAAGGGAAAAATAGCTTACATTTCTTCAAGCCCACAACAGCAACTGCTGAAAGCTATTCCTATAAACCAAAAAAACAAATATTAGAACTCCTGGTCTGAGAGAGCTGGACACACCCACCCAGGCTGCTTCTATTGTTCCAACTTTTTAAAAAAGACCAAGGTCTCACAAGTTATTCTAGTGGTTTTGGTAGACTGCTTACTAGCTTTGCCTCACAATCTCTCTTTAAAAAAGGATCAAGACACAGAATATGCAATTTAACAGGCAGTTCAGGGAACAAAAGAAATGATACACACCGAGGGTGCATATTGTTAGATTTAGCCTCGGAGATGAAATCGAAGACAAAAAAGTTGAAGACCACCATGTGACAGTACATAGATGGAATAATCTTAGTTGTGGAATTCAAGGAGATTGTCAATAGTGATCATTGTTATAAGCGCATATAGAAAGCTGGCCCTGGACAAGAATGTTGTAATTGAGCAGCATATAAATAAGGCAACTGAAGGTATTTCTTGTTCTCTCTTCATTCATGTAGCATCACCATTGTCCAAAGGTTCCTAAACATGGCAAATTTCTATGTTATGATACAACTCAGTTATGTCCTGTCTAAAAAGAGCAAGATATATTCTACCTGACTAATTACCACATTGTAGGCCTACTCACAATCATCAACAAAGTGATGAAAGGTGTTTTCAACAGTGATGTAAGCAGCACATAATCAACAAAAATCTTCTCATTAATGCTCAGTTTGTGTTGCACTATGGTATTTGACTCTTGACTGATTACAGCCTTGAACCAAGGATAGATGATAGAGCTGATTTCCAGAGATGAAATGAGAGCCACTGCTGTTGATGAAGAGACAACATTTCATGTGGTGTGGAGCATTTCATTTGATTTGATTTATCATCTCATGTACCTCAGCACCGTGAAAATTCTTGTTTTACATGCAGTCCAGGCAAACTAGATTAGATTCCCTACAGTGTGGAAACAGGCCCTTTGGCCCAACCAGCCCACAGCGACCATCCAAAGAGTAACCCACTCAGACCCATTTCCCTCTAACTAATGCACCTAACACAATTGACAATGTAGCATGGCCAATTCACCTGACCTGCATATCTTTGGACTGTGGGAGGAAACTGGAGCACCCGGAGGAAACCCACGCAGATATGGGGAGAATGTGTGAACTCCACACAGACAGTCACCCAAGGCTGGAGTTGAACCTGGGACCCTGTTGCTATGAGGCAGCAGTGGTAACCACTGACCCACTGTGCCACCCACTAGCACACCATACCATAACATACAAAGTGCTTTACAGTAATAGAAAAGAACAAAGAATACAATGTATTTTTGTATGATCCGCAGCAAAACTGAACTTAACATGAATTAGGAAGTAAACTCTCCATTGGTTGGAATCAAACCTAGCAAGGAAAATGGTTTGGTTGTTTCGGGAAACAATGAAGGAAGGTAATATTGGGTTGTTAATGTTTACTTAATGAAAGGAAATGGCAATCGTAAATGACCAATGAATGTCAACACTATGGAATGGTATAACAGGGAAAAGGATGTAAGCCACCATATGGATGAGTAAGTTTACATTTTCATCTATTAGATAGGGAGGTTCATGTTTGGGACAGGACACTGGTGAGCTGATTCAGGGATCTGAAACAAAACAATGAGTCTGTGGGTGATTCACACAAAGACAATGAAGCATGCACTTTATCTCATGTGCCAGAGGAACTGTATTGATTCAAAGGTGAACCAAGTAAATGGTGGAATGTGTGGCTCAGTGGTTGGTACGACTGTCTTACAGTGCCAGGGAACTGGGTTTGATTCCAGCCTTGGGTGAGTCAGTGTGTGCAATCTACACATTTTCCCTGTTTCTGCTGGTTGTTTTGATTTCCTCCCACAGTCCAAAGTTAGGGGGACTGGTCATGCTAAATTGCCCCCAAGTGTGCAGGAAAATTCATGTTTGGGGAAGTAGACCAAGTGGCCTTAGGACATGCGGCCTGTAGGTATGGACAATGGAATGGTTAAGACCCCAAACTGACTGTGAGGCCCAGCCCCAGTGTAAATCACTGGGGCCAACATAAGAACTAGGAGCAGGATAAGGTACTTCAGCCCTTTCAGCCTGCTAATCTCATCTGGGCTTCAACTCAATATTCTAGCCATAACTCTTTAACCCATTGCAAATTAAAAATCTGTCTATCTCCTCCTTAAATTTATTCAGTTTCCCAGCATCCACCACACTCTGGAATAGTAAGTTCCACAGACTCACAATCCTTTGAGAGAAGTAATTCCTCCTCAACTCCATTGTAAATGAGCCACTCCTTAGCAAAAAACTATGACATGTCAATCTAGATTGGCTCTTCTCTCTACATTTACTTTGTCAATCCCTTTTAGTATCTGAAGTACCTCAATTAGATCTCCTCTCATTCTTCTAAACTCTAGCAAGTATATGCCTAAACTGCTCAATCTTTCCATATATCTTCCAGCTCAGCAATGTCCCCATGACTTGTCCTACCTGCCTATCTTCTTTTCCACTTATCCACTCCTCCCTACTTTCTGATCTATCACCTTCATCCCACCCCATTCACCCATTGTACTCTTTGCTACCTTCCCCCACCCTCCTCCCTGACCTATCACCTTGATCCCCACCCCCACTCACCTATTGTACTTTATGCTACTTTCTCCCCACCCCCACCTTCCTCTCATTTATCTCTCCACCCTTCAGGCACTCTGCCTCTTTCCTGCTCCTCGGATGCTGCCTGAGCTGCTGTGCTTTTCCAGCACCACTCTTATCCAGAATCTGGTTTCCAGCATCTGCAGTCATTGTTTTTACCTTATCTGTCCCTTAAGAAAGTTAAAATGTTCCTTATAGAGATAAGACACAGGCAGGTACCCCACCAAGCAAGCTGGATAAAACATGACACTGACCAAACCATATATTCACCCATGAAAAGCCTACAACATTAAAGGTTTGGGCATTCACCAGCCCAACATCTGTAATTCAGTGTTTTGGAGAACAGTTGGAACAAATGAAAGAGATTGACAACATGTCTTTGTTATATTTTGTTATACAATCAAAGTGAACTTTGCTGGAATTGTTAAAAATAGGCAAACTAAACTCTGTATCAGATCGCAGGAGAACCAAATGGACTCATCTGTCTTGATTCCCAAAGTCAGGTCTGTGCCGATAGCATAAGATGTATTATGTCTCAAAGTCAGAATGTTAGTGTGACCTTAAAAGGCTGATTATGTTAGTTCACCTCTAAGATAGATGCAATATGATGCCATTAATTATGTGTTGTGGAAAGTAGCCAGTTATTAATAATGGAGTAATTAGAGCTTAAAGGTAGTGCCAACAAATGACTATTGTAATTGCTGGAGCAGATAAATTTTAAAAAGAATTTAAAGGGTCGTGGATTTAAATAACCTCATTTCTTGAATTTACCTGTTACTTCTCACCAATGCATACATTTTTTTTTTCTCCTTTTAACAGGACTGAATATTTAAACTGTCTCGCACCTCAACTATTTTATCTTCTTCACCTTCCAAGTCTCCTTACTATTTGTTGAAAAGTTCCTAATTCCCAAGCAGTGGTTTATGGCCCCAGCTACTGTGAAAATAGGGCCTGTTTCAACTCAGTGCTTAGTTCTAATGAGCCTGCTTTGTTTGGATTCCCTTCATAAGTAACCAATATCTGACCGTCACTCCTGCAAAAATGGCACATGTTGGAAATGGTGCAGGAGCTCCTGATCCCTGTACCACCAAACATTTTACATGATCCATGACTCCATAAAAATCTACACCTTAGTCTTTGTCATGGTGTTGTGAAGGAAATCTGCCCTCTGTATCAGATCTGATCTATGGGTGACTTCAGATCCATTCAAATGTGATGGATTCTCAATGGGCCTCTAAAGTAGCCCAAACAAGCCTCTGATTTGCATCAAATTGCTACAGGTACCAACTGAACAGCAGTGCTTTGAAATGGCATCTCACTACTGCCTTTTCAGCATGCATTTTAAATAAAGAATCCCTGTTATTAATGTTCATCATCTTCCGTATCACAAATGGTCATTCTGATATAAGATTTTATCAGGTACATTACTTCTGAATTGTAACCATGGGATTCACTCCCATCCTCCAACAGCATTTGGTAACTATTTCAAGGGCAACAGTTTCCATAGATAATGGAAATTCTCAGCTCCTGGAGATAACATCTTCAGATATAGGAAGTAGTTTTATCTTTACCGACATATGCTAACCAGATTGAACTTCAGTGCTATTCACAAGCAATCACCAGAATCGACATCAATAGCAAGACAAAGGTGCATTGAATAGTTAAATACATGCAAATTATTACTGCAAATGCTAGTTCAGAACCCCCTGAAGCAATGGTTGTCAACTTAAGTCATATTTTATCACATATTTTTAAAACTGTACGTCTTAATTGAAGAGAAACCTTCAAATCCTCATTTATTTGCTTAATGAAAATCTAGATATGAAAACAAGCTTATTGAAACGCCACAAGAGTTATATTAAGCAAATACTTCAATTGAAAATAACATAGAGAAAGGACTTAAAAATAAATGTAGTTGCTAATAAGCTAACAATGAAAATAGAAATTGACAAACAAGTGTGTTTATTTATTGTTTTTTAGAGTCATTCTTTAAATCACACACCAACCTTTAATAATATCACAAACTGTTTATAGTTCTCATTTTAATAATCAAAGTATATATAAATATCTCTGAAATACATTGATATAATGGCTTCTAAGGGGAGCATTTTGAATAGGTCGAGTAGTTTAATGAGGTTTTGGGGTTTCTGGATTGCAAGTATTCTTGGGATCTAACATCAGTGTCTGTCCTCTTCATGGTACTAGAATGTTAAAAGGCTTTCTAATTTAGCTCCTCTGCTGATAATGATTTCATGACCCCTCGTTGATTAGATAATTTCTTCTTCTCCTGTGGTAGTACATGAATTATCTAGCGCTAATTCTATTAAAAGCTTAACACCAAACCATCAGTTTGAATCAGAAATATTAACCCATAGTACTTTCAGGGAGGTGCAAACATTTGCTTGATCACGAATGGTACATTCACAAAAGATCTACATTGTGCAAGGATCTCTTTTATCTTGTTAAAAGAGATAGTTTAGAAAATTTGGATAGGTTTGGGTCTTGAGGTTCATTCAAAATCCTAGTTCTCACTAGTTTCATAATGTAGTTTACGGAAATCCATGTACATTATGAGGAAATAACTGATCTTAATACTCTCACACCAGAATAGATAAGACATGAGTCTTAGACACTGCAATAGAGAACTGAATTTGAACATCTACTATGTACAGATATACATACAGTCATAGAGATGTCCAGCACAGAAACAGACTCTTCAGTCCATCTCGTCCATGCTGACCAGATATCCTAAACTGATCTACTCCCATTTGCCAACATTTGGCCCATATCTCTCTAATGCCTTCTTATTCATGTACTCATCCAGATGCCTTTTAAATGCTGTAATTGTACCAGCCTCCAGCACTTTCTCTGGCAGCTCATTCCATGCACACACCTGCCTCTGCATGAAACAGTTGCCCCTCAGATTCTTTTTAAATCTTTCCCCTCTCTCCTTAAACCTATGACCTGCAGTTTTGGACTCTCCTATCCCAAGAAAAAAGACCTTGACTGTACACCCTATCATTGCCCTTCATGTTTTATAAACCACTATAAAGGTTACCCCTCAGCTTCTGAAAAAGCCCCAGCTGATTCTGCATCTCTTTACAGCTCAAACCTTCCAGGCCCAGTAAAACTCTTGCAAATCTTTCTCTGAACCCTTTCAAGTTTAACAACATCTTTCAGATAAAGGAATATTACAGCATGTAAGGAGGTCAATAGCATTGTTTAGAGATATGGAGCAAACAGTCTTAGGGCCAGTCCATGTACAGACACCAAGTCCCCCAGATCCTCCAGCCCAGTATCTCAATGTTCTGGTACCAGCATCAACTTGACGCAAAAGATAAAGCATGGCAGCTTGGGGGTGGGGGCGTTGGAAAAATATCAAACAGTCAGAAGGTTCCAATGGAAGGACAGACCTTGGAAGACATGGAAGGTGCTACTGAGTGAAAAAAGAAAGACCTTAAGGCAGTCTAATCGCTCAGAAGACTTTGAGGAAAATAAAGACGAAAAGGAGAAGACATTGGAGGCAGGGGAAAATAAAATTTTGAAGCCAGGCTGTGACTTAGTCGTAATCTGGATTGGATTAACACAGAGAAGGAACAGTGAGAAGGAAAGGCTCATGTGCACACTGTGTGAATCAGGCGTAAAAGTCCATAACTACAATAATTCTAGTAGAGAACTTGCTGTTACCTTCATGACCCGATAATGCAAAGGGCCATGGGCTGGGAGATTTGGACTTGTTAGGCTCAGTGCCATAAAAAAGCTTCAGACTTACATATAAAGGAACAGCACCATCAAGTCACCATGTATTTATATGTTGTAGTCTAACAGCTGACGGTGCTCTGGTAAGACAAATTGTCAAAAAAAGTACAACGGACTATTATGCATTGGTGAAAACATGGTCTTTTGTGGTACAGATGTAGTGACCCTCCCCCTGGACTAAGAGACCCAGGTTCCAATCGCAGAGTTGTGTAATAACATCTCTGAACAGGTTGATTAGAAAAGAACAGGTTAAACTCAACCAGCAATTCTAATGTGTATTTTAGTGCAAAGCATTTAATGACAGAATAGGTAAAATTTAATCAGTGTTCTCAATACTTGATAGATGCCTTTTATTTAATGGATTTATATCTTCTAGCAATATATTAGAAGGATGCTGCTTTGAAAGATAAATTAATTAGAGATGGGTACAGTATTTGCTGTGAGGAATGAGATTTTATCAATCAAAGGAGTATTAAATTTGAAAAAAGACAATTTAATTTGCTTTACAGGCAGAAGTCAAGATCAAAAATTGTCTAGCACAATGGGGAAACATCGGGGATTCTTGTTGGATGGTTAAATGGGTAGGCCTCAAAATGCCACCCTCTCAAAAGCCCTCTAAAATATCAAAAGATCAGGAATCAATGGGATTGACCAAATTAGCTTCTACAAAATGCAGCCCCAAATAGAATCACCAAATGTTGCAAATCTCCTACGAGAGGAGTTAAGTGCTACAATTATAGACAGTTAGGACGCTTTAGGAAACAGTGTAAGTTAAAAGCACCTTCATCGCCCCAAAATCAAAGTGAAAGAACTGCAAAAAGAAAATTTTCTGAAGGAATAGAAACCACATGACAAGGAAAATTTTGGAAACAAAACAGGGACCAATTTGCTGGCATCTTGAACACAGATTTAAAGGGACACACATTTAGGAAGAGTCTTCCCTTCAGTGCTTTTATGAAGGGTGTTCTAGGATTTTGATCAGGATCATGTCAGGAGGAGTCCTTGCAGGTTCTTGTGATCCCCATGCCAGTGTCTTGCTAAATTTTAGAGGTTGTGGGTTTGAAGGGTGCTGTCTGAGGAGCTTGGTGACATATTGCAGTAGATGGTACACTCTGTTGTACCAGCTACTGCAACAAGTGATAGGGAGTGATTGCTGAGTGCTTTGGCTGCATTTAAGTGAACTGCTTTGGGCATCGGAAAAACTACAACAGATTTGTTCTCTCTTAGATGGAACATTTAGTCCCAGTCAACTATTATTCAAGATGGTCACAACTTTATTCAACTACTTTATCCAACCAAGGTAGAAAATTTTTATGATACATGTCAGAGCAAGTTACTGCAGATGCTGGAAACTGTACTGAAAATAACAAATGCTGGAAATCACAGTAGGCCAGGCAGCATCTGTAGAGAGAGAGTAAGCTAACATTAAATCTAGATGACTCTAATAGAGCTATATGGTTTCCTACAAAATTTAGTTTGGGATTATAGATCTCAATTTGAGAATGAGGACTTCAGGAAGTTCATTCTGAAGGCCAGAACCAGAGCCAACCAGATGATAAGTTCTCCAGCCTGAGTCAAATTGACAAACCGAAAGAGCAACCAAAATTATGTCATCACTGATACGTAAGGATCCAGACTGGAATTAACTGCTCAGTTACAGAGCAACACCATTGAATAGTGAGTACTCACCAGGCCAGTTGTCAATGGGGTGGAGATTAAAAATGAATTTGCCAATTTAGAACAAAACCTCTCAAGAGGATGACACAATTAGAGAAAAGCCTCTACAAAACCAGCAGAGTTAGTGCAACTATGGGCATAGTGAAAACTGTCACTATTAAAATCTAGTGAAGGAACAGCAAGTCAGAAAACATTATCAACAGAGAAAGAGATCTAATATCTCCAGAATGCCTGATGGGACATTTAGGACAGGCAGGAAGACCTTGACCTAGTTTGAGCCAAGTAGTAAGATGCAATATGATTGTTACAGAATGTAAGATAGCCGCACCCATACTGCATCACATAGTGTTCAGAATTCCTAGACACAATACCATACCATCCATCATCCCCGTGTTGACCTAAAGCGAACAGGCTATCAGTGAGACGTTCAAACCATCTTGGCCGATGTGATCTGGACATTAGTAGCAGGGGGTCAAATGGTGGTAATAACAAAACAATGATAATGGTGATAACGATTACAAATTTTATCAAGGCAGCTGAACGTAAACTATTGGAATAACGTAGACCATGTAAAGAGAAATGTGAGGGGAGAAATGGCAAGATAATATGCATGTAAATCATAATGATGTAACTGATCTTATGACTGACATCAGTAATCGAGAAGCCACCTGTCTGGAGTCAATATGTGAAGAGATGGATTTCAGACACTATACTAGCAACTAATATTTCATAACCTGCAATGTACAGCTATCAATAAAGGAGTTTTGCAATGCATAAGGAGTTGAACAAACTTTGTCACAGGGAGCCTCAAGAACAGTGCATATCCAGAGCCCCATAGGCCAAGATAGTCAAAACCAGTCACTCAATATGTCGAAAGTAGCATTAGCTTAAAGCACAAGATAGAGCAGTCAGTTGTTGATTCTTGGTTTTTTTTTGCGTGTACAGGGAATACCTGAGCAATTTTTCACATTGTCAGGTAGGTGCCAATGTTATAGCTTTTATTATGATCACACTTGTTCAGCTGCTTCCAGCACTCTCAGAGGAAGCCAGGGCAGCAGCTAAAATATTGCACCATATGGGATATGCTGGAAGTGCCACAATGCAGACTAAATTCACATCTCTAGTTTGAAGGAAAAGTGATACCAGCTACGTGATATGGATAATTACCATATTAGCCCCATTTCAGGGCTATATTGGATCAGGCAACCTTCTGATTAACTCGCAACTTCTGCTAGAGGGAATCAGACTCAAGGATGGTTATTCATATGCAAAACAGCTTTCACCCAAAGGAAAAGTTCAGTTGAGATTACAACCTTTATCTTGAGAGCTTTATTTTCATTTCGAATTTAGCTCAAATGTAATTTTCCCAGATATTAAAATTTTCCCAGATATCTGTGTGAAATCTCTTCATAAATATCACCCCACTGAAAGGGAATTGGAATTGGGTTCCCTTGGTGATATAAACAAAAAGATTATATGAATTTAAATGTTAATACACAAATGTTTATTATAATGATGAAAGCATGCAATTCAGTTGTTATACAAAATACTTAAATAGTAAAACACAAAAGATTGCCATTTCCTATTTCTGGAAGAGAACCCAAAATTTGAACTTCACGTGACAAATCTAATTTAGAATAATCGTCAAATATTAATGTGAGTTGTCTTAATCTGATGGTATGTCGGACTTGTAAGATTTCAATCAAGTGTAAAATGAATATAATTTTATTCAAATTCTGTTCAGATATTTAGAGTACATTTTGATGGTTTTGGAATTAACAGTAACATGAACAGTGCCTATTTATTCATAATACATTCCCCTTTACTTAGTCCCCATTTTTGGTGAAAGGGCCAATTATTACAATTGGGTGTTTGTTCAATTTCTATAAAATGCTGTTTTGGATTTGTTCTCAAAATTTAGTCTGAGTTAATGCCCATGCTGGTGAAGGCTGAGAATCACAGAAGACTGCTCTTAAGATCATAGAATTCCTACAGTGTGGAAGCAGGCCATTCAACACATCAAGTCCACTTGACCCCCCACAAAAAGAAGCTCACCCTACCCATCCCCTATGGCTAATCCACCTAACTTGCACAGCTTTGGACTCTGGGAGAGACAGGGAGAATGTGCAAACTTCACATCAACAGGTGCCCAAGGGTAAATCTGAACCCAGGTACCATGAGGCAGCAGTGCTAACCATTGAGCCATCGTGCCACCCATGCATAGGGCCTATTCATGCTAACTGATATGTTGGTATATCAGCAAAACCACATTGTTGGAAAAGGTATTTCTTTATTGCCCTGGCAAGGTAGTTCTGAATTCTATCACAAAGACATTTTTACTATGAGTTTACCAAACGGTAATTTTGAACCGCATATTCCAGTTTGACTCTTGTTCCTTCACATTGGGTGCTGTGTTAATAATATAAACCTATTTAAAAGTTTAATTTGCCTCTGCAGTTATGGTCTCAATTGCTGACTACCATGATTTGAATTTGCCCCCAAGTGGCTGAAACAGCAATGTTCGGACATAATTTTTGTCGAGAAGTACAGAAAGGCCAGGGAGAAACTTTCAGGAACAGAGGCAAGAACGATAAAATAATCAGGCATTAAAAATTGACAATAGTTTGGCAGTTACAGTACATGTGAGCTCTATGCACTCGCTGCCATTGTGCATGTGCAATGCTCTGGTTAGCACAGCATGGAATCTTTCAAGAAGACTCAAGGATTATGAAGAGGATCCACAGGTTCTCATTTGGTATTGAAGGCACTGATGAAAGAGGTCCAAAGAAAGTGACATGTCTCGTTCCTGAAGGGGACGGGTATGGCAAATAGGAGACCACCCTGCCCGACTGTCACTTTAAGCTGCTCGAACTGTTCTTCCTGACCTTATGCTCTCCTCCCATTCCTCCAACATCCAAGGGGACCCCCAGCAAGACACTGATGAGCATGTCCTCCTTTTCTGCTCCTGCCTTCCATAAGCGTTCCAACTTGATACATTCAACAAGACTTGCTGACCCCAAATCAGCTTTTTGGTCTTAGTTTTTAATGCTAGGTCAATCACTGCATACTGATATACCATATAACCTCCTTAATAATTCCCAGAAGGCATGTTAAATGATAATCAATTGCTTACCAGGCCCTTGCTGTTAGCTCAAACATCCTCTACTAAGACAGCATTTACATTAAATATCGCCTCAAATTGTATTTTGCTCAATTTCACTTTTCCCCTTGGCCACTACGTGCCATTGAAAACCACATCAGTCTAGTTTTGTGTTGACAGAAATTTCAGGTCTACCTTGATTGCTGTCATCAGTGAATGGCCTGGTCTTCATCAGAAGTAGATCTTCGAGGGAGGCAATAGCCTAGTGGTATTATTGCTAGACCAGGAACTCTGCTAATGTTCCAGTGGACCTGGGTTCAAATCCTATTGGGGTAGTTGGAGGAGTTTGAATTCAATAAAGAGTTGAGAATAATGATGGCTGTGAAACCATTGTTGATTGTCAGGAAAAACCCATCTGGTTCACTGACGTCCTTTAGGAAAGGAAATAGCCATCCTTATCTGCTCTGGCCTACATATAGACTCCAGACCCACAGCAATGTGGTTGACTTTTAACTGCCCTAACGGGTAATAAATGCTTGGTTAGCCAGATCCCATGGTGAATTTTTAAAAAATCACGATTAGGAATTCTACCAATGTTCTGATGGATCATAAATCATCAGAGAAGGAGGAGACCACTTGCACCCCCCCCCCCACCCCCACCCCCCCCCACACCCCCCACCCCCCACCCCCCGACTCTGTCTCCTTACTCAATAACATTATGGCTGATCTGATTGTAATCGAGCCTGTGGCGCTGGCAAAGCACAGCAGGTCAGGCAGCACACAAGGAGCAGGAGAATCAATGTTTCAGGCAAAAGCCCTTCATCAGGAAGGGCTTTCCTGATGAAGGGCTGGTGCCTGAAATGTCCATTCTCTTGCTCCTCAGATGCTGCCTGACCTGCTGCGTTTTTCCAGCACCACACTCTCAACTCTAATTGCCAGTATCTGCAGTCCTCACTTTCACCTGATCTGATTGTAGTCTCAACTGCAGTTTTCTGCTTGTTTTTTTTTTGATTCCCTGATATTTTCATCACTTCTTTGCAGGGCTGTGGTGGAAAAGCAGATGGGAAAATGGGACTAATTCTACAGCTCTGGCTTTAAAGGCTAAATAGTATTTTTCAGTGCGATAGGATTCTGTGAATCTTTTACTACACAATATCACAAGCTAGAATCCGATAATTTCATAACTATAACACAGGGAAGACCCTCCTGGCATATCATTTGGATGTTATGATCCTCAAATGGACGTTCTCTAATCTCCTCCGAAACTACTGCTGAAGAAAGGTTTTTTTTTCTCCTGGTCTTAACTGTTTTCAAAGTCAGATGTCAAAATTATTACACTACACACTAAAGAAGGATTTCTCCTGACTTCAATTATCTGAACAGAAAGGTTAGGCAGAAACTTTCCAAGCAAATAAAATAATTGGGCATTAAACATTGACAATAGTTTGGCAGTTACAGGACGTGATAATTAGCAGATTCTGAGCTGTCATATTATAGAAAGCATCATGCCACTCAACTTCCCTGTTCAGCAATTCTTAATTTCCCTATGGCATCCCATTAAAACTACACCTCCTTTGTTTGTTTCCGAGTTTTCCGACTTGCACAATGGTGAAAACTCGGGACTGCTCCAAGCAGACATGAACTGCCAGTTCAACAGAGAGGTCATCTTTTAACCAGGAAGATCTGAACAAACCCCACTGTTTCCCTGAGCAGATTCTGGCAGTTAAGTAAAGGCATTTGACATCACATCAGCGAGACCTTTCCATCTCAATATTTGGATTCTTTCCTCTACAGTTTGTGAAAATCAGCAGCAACACCCGAAATGCATCCTGATCTTGAGCTGACAAGATTGGAGTTGAGAGTGTGATGCTGGAAAAGCACAGCAGGTCAGGCAGCATCCTAGGAGCAGGAGAATTGATATTTCAGGCAAAAGCCCTTCTGTGCACAGCTCACTGAGGTTACATGTACTGTATTGATGGGGTGTGACCTTTATTTCTGACAGCTGACATCAATCTTCTGCAGGCAAAAGTGAGGGCTACAGATGCTGGAGATTAGAGTCGAGAGTGTGGTGCTGGAAAAGCACAGCAGGTCAGGCAGCATCCGAGGAGCAGGAGAATCGACGTTTCGGGCAAAAGCCTGATGAAGGGTCATACCCGAAATGACGACTCTCCTGCTCCTTGGATCCTGCCTGACCGGCTGTGCTTTTCCAGCACCATACTCTCGACATCAATCTTCTGCAGGCCTGGACCAGCTCCAAGTCTGCTTTTGTTTTCCAGCATTCACTGTGCTCTACTTAACCTAATAATTGGTGGCATGGCCTTCAATTACCTCTTATCCTGAGGCATTTCCTAATTAAACTCCACCAACACGTTAAAAATCTCATTGCCCATCTTGTGTCCTACCTTTCCCTCACCTTTCCACATGTCCCTTTCCTTACTTGTATGTTATTTTTGATGCTTATTTGTGAAACACCATATTTTGGTGTTGATCAAGGCTGGAGATGGTTAAAGTTCAAATGGAGAGACTGAAAGCTGGGCAAGTGAATGTGCTAACAGTCATATACACAATGCTGGCGACTTGGACCAATCAAGGAGAAGGAAAGCAGTTCTGGTACCTGATTGGGGAATTGGCGCTTTGCAACACAACGTGAATGTCTCTGATTGGATGGAAGTTGATAAGGATCAGGGTTAAAACCCTGCATCAGCTAAGCCATCTACTGTAGCTCCCAGGGAGAAACAGCACATGAGCAATTCTTGGCCGGGGTTCTGGGGTGGGGGTGGGCAGGGGTTTGGTGGGGGCAGGAGGCCAAGGGGCCAAGGGGACAGGGGGCCAGGGAGGCAGAGGGACAGATGAACTGGGAGAAGTGGGTGGTGGGCAGGGAGCCAAGGAGCCAGGGTACAAAGGGACCAGTGGTTGACAAGGTACCTGGGGGCCAAGGGGGCGGGGGCAAAGGGAGCAAGGGCCGGAGGGCCAAGGAGACAGGGGCCAGGTGGATAGGAGGGCGTCGTTCGGAGGGCATGGGGCCAGTGGAGGCAGGGGTGGGTGAGTCGGGGGGGTGGGGGGGGGGATGCAGGGGACCAGCTGAACAGTCTCAGGTAACATGTTTTGACTAGTCTGGTTTCTTTTAACTGTTTACAATTTGTATTTGGGAATATTTTGAGATTTGGATATTTTTGATATTTGATATTTTGGAAACTTGATACATTTGTGACTTTGAGAATAAACAAGTGAATTGGTTAATTTAAAGAGCACTCTGTGACTTCTAAACTCAATTTCACTGAGAGGTTAACAGTTGTCTCAGATAAAGACATTCAACATTGTTTTATTCACCACATAGAAGTTATGAATATCCTAAGGTCATAACAGACATGAAAGTGCTCCATTATATCTCCTACACCAGCTGAAACTCACAGAGCTGTAAATCTCATTCTGGTATTTCTAACCAGGGTCTTACTTTAACATAAATCTGAAAAGACCTTCATGTGCTGCTGGTGGGATCCTTGCTGAGGAATAATTATGAGACAGATACCATTGCCTTTAACTCCTTTCATTCCATCATCCACAGATAGAGATGAGGACCCTTACCAAAAAAATGGTCCCCACCAAATCTGGTGAAGTAGCCAAAGGCAAGGCTGTCATTTAATTCAAACAGAGATCTCCTTACTCCCTCAACACAGTGCATAATTAAATGTTCTCCACCAGATCAAATGTTTGACAAGTATTTCTCAGACTGCCTTGTTTGATCCAACGGAATAGCCTATCTCAAGTAATCAGAGAGACATAGCCAGCACAACAAGTCTCCATTAATGAACAACCATGAAAAAGTTAGACAGAAAACTTTGTTTTGACTAGCACTCTCAATAAACCGGCAAACATTATCAACTTCAAATACTATGTTATTCTGTCCAATTATAGTGGTTTTGAAATTTATTTATCTCAATAAAAACACTAATTGAATTGAATGGTTACATGACATATCAACAGTTGATTCAATTTCATAGAATCCCTTCATAGAATGGCTGCAGAAGCAGGCCATTTAGCCCATTGAGTCACACCAACCCTTCACACAGCATTTCAACCAGACAAAACTATCCTGCATTCCCTGTGGTTAATTCACCTCGCCTGCACATTCCTGGACACTGTGGGCAATTCCCATGGACATCTTTGGACTGAGAGGGGAAACCAGAGCACTTGGAGGAAACCCACGCAGCCATAAGGGAGAATGTGCCAATTCCACACAGAGACCCACCTGAGGGTGGAATCAAACCTGAGTTTTTTGTGCTATGAGGCAGCAGTGCTGCCCCAGTCAGTTAAGGATGACTGGGTAGTCAGTTGAAGATGTTCCAGTAGTCAGTTAAGGATGCGAATGAGAAGGTGCAAAGGTTTTATTTCAGGCAAAGTTGCGTTATTATTTAAGTGAATTATGCTGTAAATAAAGTATAACAGTGATGTGTATGCCCCCTGCATTACATTTCTGTTTGTTATTGTGTGTTTTTACATTGATTATGTGAACCTCTTGACTATCTGGAGTATTTGATCAATGGCATGTTCCTGATTCCATAGGTGCTGGTTATTAAAATGCTCACCATAACACAGACATTTTAACTTGCAAAGTATTTTCACTCATTCGAGACGGCTAATTATTAGTTTTCTATGTTACAAGGACCAGTGTTAAACCTGACATGATTGAAAATGCTGCAGTATGTTTTTACTTCTGTTTAATCACCCATTTACCCTTTCGCAAATCTGTATTTGGAGGCTTATTACTTATAGCTGTGGTCTAGTCTATTCCATATTCAATCAGGTGATATGAGGACTCAGGATCTAACCAATAGAGAATGTTGAAGAAGCAAGTCTGGCAGCATCCGTGGAGAGAGAAAGAGTTAATGTTTCATGTCTGGTATGACTGTTCTTCAAAACTGCACTCAGAAGTTGATAATTTTTAAAATTTTGTTGTGACATACAATAACCACTAACGGCACAATACCAATATAAAAATAGTATTAAAAGGGGAAATAAATCCACAGTCATCACTCATCACTTTCCTTTTGCTGCTTCCAATTTGAACATCACCTCAACATTACACACTGAATGAATGGTTTTATTGTCACGTATATTTTAAAGTAAGAAAAACAGTAAAATACAATGAAAAGCTTTTTTACTGTCTCCGCGATCTGGTGCCATTTTGAATACACATAAGAATAAGGAAAAAGAAATAGAAAAGTATAGCTTAAAGAGAACCCATCATGAATGATGCTTGTGCCATCATCCCCCTTCCACCGCCTTGCTGCCAGCCACACCATACCCAACCAACGCTGACATGGCCACTCTTCCAGCGCCATCTTTTGCCCCTGAGCCAATTCTCCAATGTCTCACTTGTGTGGGATCATCAATGTCAGAGTCACATCTCTCAATGCTGGGTTCCCCTCATCAATGTCACTGTGATCTCCTTCTGTTACCACTTCACCGCCGCAGTGCAGCACCGGACCCAACCAACAATGTAATCGCCGATCCACAGGCACCATCTTTCACTGCTGGGGGTGCTCCAGTTTCCTCCCACAGTCCAAAAATGTGTTGGTTAGGTGAATTGGCCATGCTAAATTGCCTGTAGTGTTAGGTGAAGGGGTAAATGTAGGGGAATGGGTCTGGGTGTTGCTCTTTGGAGGGTTGGTGTGGACTTGTTGGGACGAAGGGCCTGTTTCCACACTGTAGAAAATCTAATCATTGAATGTCATCTCCCACCGCTGGAGCAGTCACTGATTCCAATGCCAGGTCCCGTGCTTGTCCTGGAGAAGTAATGGCTACTCAGTTGCCACCAATACAGGGTCTGCATTGGGTCCATTCGTGTCGTCACACGGGTTCCTCACCACTATCAACGTTGACTGAGCTCAGAGGTAAGTGGAAGGAGAAGCATTCAGAGTGGATGAACCCTGGTTCAGGAGCTCTACTCCAGCACCATCTTGGTGATGTGAAGTTTGATGACATTGTAGTTTGACCTTAAGCTTTAAAGACGAGTTTGGTTGGAATCTTTTTTTTTTGCCCGCACCAATTGCATTAATTTTTGCCAGGGTTTCCCACTGAGGCCGAGTGAGGTTCCTCTATGTTCCATCGCAAACTCACTGCATTAACTGTCCTTACAGCCTCCCTCGCATCTGATTTGAACCCAGTCTTACACAAGCCATTTCCCATTTCAACTTATCACTGCTGAGATATCCCAGAATTGATTGGTATCCCTGGTGCCAACTTCAAAAGGCTGTTGTGCATCCAAAGTCCAAAGCTGCCTTACATTGTTTGTGACACTTGCCTGGACTTGACAGACATGGGAAACTTGGCGCTTGTTTTGTAGGCCAGGTTCTGGAGGTCCAGTTGAATGGAGCACTCTCTTCTTCAAGGATCAGTAGAGGAGATCACAACAATTTCCACGTATGCAGTCAGATATTACAGAGGGGCATAGCTTTAAATTAAGGGGTGGTAAGTATAGGACGGATGTTAGGGGTAGATTCTTTACTCAGCGAGTCGTGAGTTCATGGAATGCCCAGCCAGTAACAATGGTGGACTCTCCCTCTTTATGGGCATTTAAATGGGCATTGGATAGGCATATGGAGGATAGTGTGCTAGTGTAGGTTAGGTGGGCTTGGATCGGCGCAACATCGAGGGCCAAAGGGCCTGTACTGCGCTGTATTTTTCTATGTTCTATGTTCTATAACAAATCAGGCCAGCCTGGCACAAGGTTGCTTCCAGGGATAAAGCAGTCTCACCAACTAGAGGAATGACCAGCGCTGTAGGAAGGTCAGTAAACTTCACCACTCTGTCTGTGTAAGTGGCACCATCTCTCTAATACCTCACTCTCACTCCATCGCTGCCAGTTTACCCACCTCCCACCAAAAGCTCATTCTCCACCATTCTCATTATTGCGTGCGACACATTATTTCACTCACTCTCACCTGCGGCAATCCCTGACACCACTAACCCTGCACGGCCTCTGTGCAGCCTACACATTCACTAGGGACACCTCCCCACCTGCACTGCAAGTAACAGCTATGCCACCCACTTTTATCTCCCTTAATATCTGCCACTCTCTCCCATTGCAGTGAGAAGCCACCCTACAATAGGGTCAGGACAGGCGGTGGGCTGCCCAACATTCAGCCTCCTACTCCTCATGTGGAGAGCACCCTGACTCTGAGTTATGATTCCATAAGTATGATTATGTGCCGGACATCACCATTACCATCCCTGAACATGTCCTGTCCCACTAGCAGGACAGACCCAACAGAAGTGGTGGCACAGTGGTATCCATTGAGAGGCAGTTGCCCTGGGAGTCCTCAACATTGATTCCAGACCCCATGAAGTCTCATGGTTTCAGGTTAAACATGGGCAAGGAAACCTCCTGCTGATTACCAGGAATTGTCCTCCCTCAGCTAATGGGTCAGTACTCCTCTGTATTGAGCAACACTTGAAGGAAGCACTGAGGATGGCAAGTTCCCAAAATGGTTTGGTAGGAGATTTCATTGTCTATCAGCAAGAGTAGCTCAATAGCAGCACTACTAATCAAACTGGAAGGGTCCTAAAGGACAAAGCTGCTAAACTGAATCTGCCACAAGTGTTGAGGGAGCCAATTAGAGAGAAACATATACTCAAACCTATTCTTACCAATCCGCCAGCTGCAGATGCATCTGTCCATGACAATATCGGTAAGAGTGATCACTACACAACCCTTATGGAGACAGGGTCCCACCTTCATATAGTGCCACACGGCATGAAGGGTATTCTCTATCACTGTGCTAAATGAGACAGACTTCGAACAGATCTAGCAACTCAACATTGGGTATCCATAAGGTGCTGTGGGCCATCAACAGCAGTAAGATTGTACTCCAGCACAATCATGGCCTGGTATATCTCCCATCAATGGAGAGTGCAGGAGACCATGTCAGGAACAGCACCAGGAACACCCGAAATTAGGTGTTAATCTGGTGCAGCTACTTGCACAGGACTACTTGTGTGCCAAACAGCATAAGCAGCAACTAACAGGTGAGTTGCATAATCCGACAACAAACAGATCAGATCTAAACTCTGCAGTCCTGCTATATCTAGTCATGAATGGTGATGGACAACTCAACAACTCGCTGGAGGAAGAAACTCCACAAATATCCCCATAACTCAATGATGGATGAGCCAAACACATCAGTGCAAAATATGAGGCTGAAGCATTCACAGCTAGAAGTGCCGAATGGATAATCCATCTCGGCCTCCTCGAGAGGTCCCCAGCATCACAGATCCCAGTCTTTAGCCAATTCGAATCAGTCCACCTGATTTTAGAGGCAGGGAAGCCATTGGTCTAGTGGCATTATCATTGGACTGTTAATCCAGAGACCCAGGTTATGGTCTGGGACCTGGGTTCAAATCCCCCACAGCAGATGGTAGAATTTGAATTCAATAAAGATCTGGAATTAAGAATCTAATGATGACCGTGAAACCATTGCCGATTGTCAGGAAAAACCATCTTGTTCACTGATGTCCTTTAGGGAAGGAAACTGCCATTTTTACCAGTCTGGCCTATATGTGACTCCAGACCCACAGCAATGTGGTTGACTCTTAACTGCCCTCTGGACATTGAATGCTGGCTTAACCAGCAATGTCCACATCCTGTGAATGTATTTAAAAAAAACAGGGCAAATCCAGCTTGGCCAATTACTGCCTCATCAGTCTCCTCTCTATCATTAGTAGAGTGATGGAAGGTGTCATTGACAGTGCTATAAAGCAGCATCTGCTCAGCAATAACCTGCTCAATGATGTCTACTGTGGGTTCAGCCAGGGCCACTCAACTTCCCACCCCATTACAGCCTTAGCTCAAAAATGGACAAAACAGTTGCATTCCAGAGGTGAGGTGAGAGCATTATGTGACAACATCAAGACTGTATTGTACCAACTGTGGCCTCCAGGAACTCTAGAAAACCTGAAATCAGTGAACAAACTCTCTGGTTAGCAACACAACTGACATATCATGGGATGGTTGCGGTTGTTGGATGTCAGTCATCTCAGCTCCGGGACATCTCCACAGGAGTTCCTCAGGTTAGTGTCTTGGGCCCAATCATCGTCAGTTGCTTCATCAATGACCTTCCCTCCATCACAAGGTCAGAGGTGATGATTATCGATGGTTGAATAATGTTCAGCACCATAGGCAGCTCCTCAGATCCTGAAACAGTTTGTGTTCAAATGCAACAAGATTTAGATAATATTCAGGCTTGGGTTGAGAAGTGGCAAGTGACACTTGCCACTTAACTGTCAGGCAATGACAATCTCCAATAAGTGACAATTTAATCACTGCCCCTTGACATTCAATGGCATTACAATCTCTGAATCTCACACTAATAAAGTTTTGGGGACTACCAATAGATTTACCAGAAGTTCAACTGGACTCTTTATATAAATACAATAGCCACAAGAGCAGGTCAGAGGCTAGGAATATTGCAAAGAGTAAACACAACTCCTGACTCCCCAAAGTATGTCCACCATCCTCAAGGCACTGGTCAGGAGTATGATGGAATATTCCCCATGTGTGTGGATGGGTGCAACTCCTACAATACTCAAGAAGCTTGACACCATCCATAATAAAGCAACCCACTTGATTAGCACCACATCCACAAGCATCCACTCCCTCCATCACCAATGCTCAGTAGCAGCAGTCTGTACTATCTACAAGATACATGGTAAAAATCTACATAAGATCCTTTAGACAGCACGTTCAAAACACATGACCACTCCCAACTAGAAGGGCAAGGATGGCAGATATGTGGGGACACTGCCGCTGACAAGATCCCCTCCAGACCACTCACCATCTTAACTTGGAATTGTATCACTGTTCCTGGGTCAAAATCCTGGAATTTCCTCCCTAAAGACATTGTGCATCAACCTACAGGGCATGGACTGCAACAGTTTCAAGAAGGCAGCTCACCACCACCTACTCACAGGGAACTAGGGATGGACAATAAATACTAGCTAGCCAGCAATGCCAATGTCCCACAAGTTAATTTAAAAAAAAACATTCAGGCCTTTCTAATATTTTGCTTTGTCAAACCATTTATTTTGTCTTGCTGAACAGTAGCTATTGAAACCATAAATCACAGACATCCATTTATTGCATTTTCTCAGCAGATGAATGTTTATCGTACTGGAAATGCCAAACTTCAAATGGATTAAGTACCTTCAGCACATGAAAATCCACAGATTGGTGATGCAGCTTTCACAGATAATAAGCAGATGACGCTAATGACAACTTGTCACTTGTTCATAAGGGCTTCATATTCCAGATGAGTAATGTATGTGATTCATCCGACAAGCACTCTTTCAAATGTTTCAGCTTTTTATAGAATATCCCAGTATATTTAATTGCTTAATGCCTTCACTGTCCCTTAATTAAATTTTATCATTATAGTTGCAATGAGTACAGGAAAATGTATGAAATGCAGAATTAAAGAGAATTGTAGGGCTGCATTTCATCCTTGCAAGCATGATAATGTGATGAGCTGGAGAGAGTGACTTGCTTAATCATTGCATATGTGAAATGTGTAACACAGATCTGGTACAATGCCATTATTATAAACTGATTGAGGAGACACTGGTAATGAGTGTAGTTTCAACTTCAGGCTAAGGTTTCTTACTGTATTTCAGTTCCTTCTGTTCATGTTCTGTAGTTGTCTGCTATTTCTTCACATCAACCTCAAGCAGGGAGAAATGGTCAGTCAATAAGTATCAGCATATATTTGCACTTATCACTAGAGTTGAAAATCTGCAGCTCATCTCCTCAGGTAACAAAGGGAACTCCAAGAACAGCTGAGACATTCTTGGGATTGAATCAAGCCTTTGTATGTGGCTCTGTTACCAAATAGTAGATGATGGATTCCCTGCAGTCCTTGGAAAGGGGAAGAAGATCCCCTGAGGACAATGCAATAGGCAAAGGGTAAGCTTCAAAAAGCTGAAATTGGACAACTCAGGAGATATCAAAGCCTCCTTAAGTCCCCATCGGAAAGATGTTAAACTTGAAAGGGTTTGGAAAAGATTTACAAGGATGTTGCCAGAGATGGAAGGTTTGAGCTATACGGAGAGGCTGAACAGGCTGGGGGCTATTTTTCCTGGAGCATTGGAGGCTGAGGGGTGACCTTCTAAAAGAGTATAAAATCATGAGGGGTACGGGTCGGGTTAGTAGCCAAGGTGTTTTTTTCCCCAGGGTACGGTAGTCCAAAACTAGAAGGTATAGGTTTACAGTGAGAGGGAAAAGATATAAAAGGGAGCTAAGGAGCAATTCTTTCTCGCAGAGGGTGGTGTGTGTATGGAATAAGCTGCCAGAGGAAGTGGTGGAGGCTGGTGCAATTACAACATTTAAAAGGCATCTGGATGGGTATATGAAGAAGAAGGGTTTAGAAGGATGTGGCCCAAATGCTGGCAAATGGAACCAGTTTAATGGAGAATATCTGGTCAGCATGGACATGTTGGACCAAAGGGTCTGTTTCCATGCTGTATATGTCTATGACTCTATAAGCTATGGTTGGCCAAGATTACAGTCCACACATGACTGTCTCTTGCATTTTTCAAAAACAAAATTGTTCATTGGAAATGTACCCCCAAGCCGAAAGCCAGTATTTACTGCCTGTTCATAATTGCCACAGAGAAGCTTGCAGGGAGCCCCCATCTTGAGTGTACCTGAATATCAGAGTCATCACATTGCTGTGGGTCTGGAATCATGTATCACTCAGGTCAGATCAGGAGAACCAATTGTCTTCTCAGACAAACTCTAAGGAAGCAGATGAGCTTCTTACAACAATTCAGTGGTTTCATGGTAATCATTACTGACAACTCTTCTTTTTGAATTAACTTGTAGATTTTATTCAACTATTTGTATTTCAAGTGCCCTGTTGCTGTGGTGGGATTTGGCCACATTTTAAATAATCCAAGCCTTGATCATTAAGACAATCACCCTAACCAGCCAATACTGTAAAATGTGAAGTAGAGAGTATGCACCCCCATGTATTTAAGAGAGAGTAGGTACACAGATTAAAAATGAAGTGTAGGGAAGCAGGAGAGGGATTCTTCTAGTTAGGTTCTATTCCTGTTCTCCCCTGCTGTCCACATATCCATATCTTCCAGCATGGATCATTAAATAGCAGTCATCAAAAAAAGAACTCTGACTGATTCTTTTCAGTTGTCCTTGCTGGAATTATGTTGCAATTTCAAGCAGTTAACTGAACATTGCACAAAAGATTCTTCACTACAAAAGACACAAGGGTGAAATATTAAACGACAGTTTGTATCCAGTGAAAATTACAAGCTGTAGCTTTCATTACAACAGCAGCTGTCTTCAAATAGAAACGGGACATATCACCTTTCAATTTCTTTCATCTTTTTGTTCTTTTTATTTCATTTCATCAGTTCCTACGTCGATTTAGTTGCATTTTTCTCGAACTATTTTCATAAGCACTGAGGCCTTCCTCAAAGTAGGACACAATTCAGATTTATTTTAAATTGGACAATTTTGCTGTACAGCTCATCACAAACTTTTATTGTACTCTCATGCTGCTCTTCGGTTAGATTAGTTAGTTAGAACAAAGAAGTGCAGAAAATGCTTAATTAAAACACTGCAGCTTCATTCTACCTTTGTTTGACTGCAGCAGCTGGATTTCATCTGACGGACATTTGCCGATGGATCTTTAGAAGTTGAAAGACCTGCTTAACTCAGTCATCAGAAATACGTTCCACTTGGACTCTTGATCTTACCTTATTCCTTCACATTTTTAAACCTTGCCCTTAGTACTGGTTCTATTTGGCCTTGATACTACACTTTATAGTGCTGCCCAGGACAGTGTATTTGCAGCCAGCTATTACAATGTAAAATCCTAAAATAGCAGAATTTCACTGTGTGTGAGACCACTCAACCCATCTCCAATTCTCAAATTCTCAAGGTGTGTCTACTTAGTCAGCAGATATTGGTAGCACACATGTTCCTGGTTAATGTACTAAGATAAGATCTACATTTCCTATGTGGCTCAGTGATTCGCACTGCTTTCTCACAACGCCAGGGACTCGGGTTCGATTCCAGCATCGGGTGACTATCTGTGTGGGGTTTGCACATTCTCCCTGTGTCTGCGTGGGTTTCCTCCAGGTGCTCTGGATTCACTGATTAGAATAGGACCCCTGCAATGTGGAAACAAGCCACTTTAGCACAACAAGTCCACGCCAACTCTCTGAAGAGTGTCCTAGCCAGACCCATTCCCATAACCAATGCATCTAGCCTACGAATCCCTGTACACTATAGGCAATTTAGCATGGCCAATTCACCTAATCTGCACATCTTTGGACTGTGGGAGGAAACCCACACAGACACAGGGAGAATGTATAAACTCCACACAGACAGTCATCTGAAGCTGGAATCGAACTCAGGTCCCTGGTGTTGTGAGGCAGCAGTGTGAACCACTGTGCCGCCTCACAACCCAAAGATATGCAGGTTAGGCCATGCCAAATTGCCCACAGTGTTCAGGCATGTGTAGGTTAGGTGCGTTAGTCAGGGGTAAATGTAGAGTAATAGGGTAGGGGAATGGGTCTGGGAGGGTAACTCTTTGGAGGGTCAGTGTGGACTTGTTGGGCCTAATGGCCTGTTTCCACACTGTAGGGATTCAATGATTTCTGTAAGTGAACTGCAACTGATCTTATTGGACATAACACAAAAGTCACTAAGAGAGGACATGTTACTTGGAACGCTTCAATCTGAGATTCCTGTTGCATGTGATCTAACACCACTATGACATAACTTCTTTTTGGATCTACATCTTTGGAATTCTTTCAGCGCTTAGTTGAGACTGTGAAATCTCAATTTGATTTATTGCGATTAGAAGTTCCAATTTTTTCAAATGTCACTTGGTTACAGCTGTTTCGCACCTCCAGAGTCACCATCAGGAGCAGCCAAAATAGCTTGCTGCTTAAACTGTTTATGGTGAATAGTGCATTTTATTGAGCCTGTCATTGTAGTTTGGGCTGTCTTAAGTTAAAAAAGGATCTCATCCCAACTTGTAAACTCCCAAACCCAGCTCCATCTGCCCTGGATTATTTAGAAGTCCTGGCTGGAGCTAGCATAAGCAATCAGAGCTACAGCCTCTGCTCGCAGGTCGAGTCATAAGCTGAAGTGCCTGATGTCCCATTGGGCTGCAATTGCTGTCACCACATGCACTGAGGTCACAGACACCATACTCTACCTGCTTGAAAGATGGTACACACCGAAAAGTACAAAAGAGCAAAATCTCTGTCTTAGTAAAATTCAGTCTACACATCTGATACTACAGTTTAAAAGCTTTCCAAATGCTTTCTTTGACCATTGGAGAATTGGTAGAGTCAAAAAGTGTGGTGCTGGAAAAGCACAGCATGTCAGGCAGCATCCGGAGAGCAGGACAGTCAATGTTTCGAGCATATGTTCTTCATCAGGAATGATGAAGAGCTTATTCTCAAAACATCGACTCTCCTGCTCCTTCGAAGCTGCCTGACCGGCTGTGCTTTTCCAGCATCACACATTTTGACTCTGATCTCCAGCATCGGCAGCCCTCACTTTCTCGCGATGGAGAATTGATAACAATTCCATTAGATTGTTCAAGGAGTTGGCTTTATTAGCATAAAAAGAGGTTGAGTTCAGAGCCTCCTTTGCTCCAATGAAAACGTGTGCATATAGATTTTGCTATTTCTCCAGTGTTTTCAGGTATTCACATCCCAGGAATGAAGTTTACTTTTTGCAGATAAGCTCGCACAATGTTACTGACTTCCTGGGATGTCATGTCCACTGACATCTTCCAGAGTGTGGTGAGTCAAAACAGACAACTAATAATCCAGTCACATGAGTTCAAATCTAGCCACTGGAATGGAGAAACTTAAGGTTCACTGTCAAAATCTAGATTAAAAAACGTGTACCACTCATAATAGGAAGGATGTGATAGCACTCAAGGGGGTACAGAGGAGGTTCACCAGGATGTTGGGCCAGCACGGTAGCTCAGTGGTTAGTGTTGCTGCCTCATAGTGGCAGGGACTTGGTTCAATTTCATCCTTGGCCAACTGTCTGTGTGGAGTTGACACTTTTTCCCTGTGTCTGTGTGGGTTTCCTCTGGGTGCTCCAGTCCAAGTCCTCCCACAATGCAAACATGTGCTGGTTAGGTAGATTGGCCATGCTAAATTGCCGATCGTGTCCAGGGATGTGCAGGCTAGGTGGATTAGGCATTGGAAATGCAGGGTTACAGGAATGGGATGGGGGCGGGATGCTCTTCAGAGGGTCGGTGTGGACTTGATGGGTAGAATGGCCTGGTTCCACACTGTAGGCAATCAATGATATTGCCTGGGATGGAAAAATTAAGCTATAAAGATAGACTGGATAGGCTGGAATTTTCATTACAGCAAAGAAGATGGACAGGAGGGGTACATGATTGAGGTATGTATGATTATGAGGGGTATGGACAGGGTGATTAGAGGGCAGCTGTTCCCCTTGGTTGAGGCATCAATCACGAGAGGGCATAGTTTTAGGGTCAGAGGCAGAGATTCACAGGGGAGTTGTGAAAAAAAGTTTTCAATTAGCAAGTGGTAACAACTTAGATTAGATTAGATACCCTACAGAAAACAGGCCCTTCAACCCAAAAAGTCAACACCAACTCCCCCACTCTATATTTAACCCTGCGAATGCACCTAACACTATTGGAAAATTCACCTGACCTGCACATCTTTGGATTATGGAAGGAAACCCACACAGACACTGAGAGGATGTGCAAACTCCACACAGACAGTCACCCAAGGTGGGAATTGAACCCTGGTCCCTGGCGCTATGAGGCAGCAGTGCTAACCACTGAGCCACAGTGCCACCCTCCAAGGATAGAATGCCTGGGAAGGTAGTAAAGGCTGGAAACATTACAATCATCAGACAATATTTGGATGAGTACTTCACGTATCAGAGCATTGAGGATATGGGCCAAGTTCAGAATATTGGGATTAGAGCACTGTTAATGGTAGTTATGTCTGTGCAGACACGATGAGCCAAACTATGATTGTCACAAAACTATTGGATTTCCATAAAAACCCACTGGCGTGCTCTAGGAAAGAATTCTAACATCCTTCCTGATCTGGGTCATTACGTGACTCCATTCCCAGATGAACATGCCCTGTCAAATGGCCTGGCAAGCCACATAATTGTGTTCAAGATGACGGTGCATTGCCACCTTTGGATTTGCAATAAATGCTGATCCCACCACTAATGTTAATATCTTGCAAGTTAACTTCATATAAGTGCTATTCCCTTGCACTTTCTCTAGAAGAGTCTGGTAGAGAAAGTGTAAAGATAGTAGAGAGTATTGAAAAGAGTCATTAAGTTGATGTCATAAATTTAATTATAATGGAAGACAAGAGAAAATGAAACTACTTTCATAAGAGAAGCAGAACATTTGATAAAGGCATTCAAAATCGTAAAGGAGTTTGATTAGCTAAATAATTTTTTTTAATTCCAAGAGCTGTTGACCAATAAGGGCATCAGAATTAAACATGATGTTTAAAATGATAGCTAACTGCATCTTTAAAATTCTAAGCAATCGGGAGCATCCTTCTTCTTCCAAAATGAATCTTTAAAATGTAACTGATAATAAGCTGGCCACAGCTCTTGTTAATTATCGATGTTTTAAATCACTTGATAATCACACTCAGAAGCTCATAACATTGTACAAGCTCCACAGCTACAGTGAAACTGACCCCGTGTTGCAGTATGATGTTATGTAATGACTAGCTGGGCTGGACAAATTGCTGTACAGGATAATGTTTCTGAGTGGGTTAGTGTTGAAGCCACCCAATCAGATGATGCCACAGAGACTTGGCTGGAGAATCAAGCAGTTTTACTGATGATCCCAATGGATCAGATGCATCATCCCTACTCCTGATAGTAATTATATCTGACAACTATACTGTGTTTCTAAACCATGAGACTCTTGTGAAGGCTCAGAGCTGTATCTTCTAGCATTGTTAATCATACAGGCCCTTAGACCATAATATACTGATGGCAGTACTCTATCCTAACCACAAGCATTGACGGTTTTACTACAAGTAAATTAAATTAACAGCAAATTCAGGGAGCAAAATAAACCAGTGAACTTTTTTTTCAATAGAATCTCTACAGTGCAGGCAGAGATTATTCCACCTGTTAACTTGACACTGACCATACAAAGGGCAGCCCACTCAGACTACACCTTATCACTGTAACCCCATTGGTTACCATGACCAATGACTGTGAGAGGAAACCCATGGAGAAACATGCAAACTCCACAACACACTTGTCCAGGGCTGGAATCAAACCTGAGTCCCTGGTGCTGAGAGGCAGCATTCCTGATCACCGAGTCACCATGCTACCAGAAATGAAAGAGCAAATATTGGCTTTGATGCTGGATGATGA
Source organism: Hemiscyllium ocellatum (assembly GCF_020745735.1). Classification (NCBI taxonomy): domain Eukaryota; kingdom Metazoa; phylum Chordata; class Chondrichthyes; order Orectolobiformes; family Hemiscylliidae; genus Hemiscyllium; species Hemiscyllium ocellatum. The sequence goes on along the minus strand of NC_083421.1, from coordinate 27,163,218 downwards.
GCCAAAACCAGTTCAAGAGCAACATTTCAATTCTTTGTCATTCAAAGAAAAATTTGAGAAGCAATTCTTTAGTATTACGACTGGGGATGTCAGAATATTTAGTTCACCAGCAAGGACGACAAATAAAGATGGCCAACTTACTCAATAAGTTGAAGTAAAGAGCTGACTTACCTCAACACAGATGCACCAGCTGATTGAAGGTAAAGATTTACTTGAACAAAATGAATTTAAATAGCATATGAAACCAGACCAACATCCACACAGTCAAAACGAAGAAATGATCTGGTCCGAAAATTCAGGATACTGCAAAGAAGAAAATATTTATTTCAACACAGCAGTCATCTTCCACAAGTGACATTCATGGGATTAAAGAATTCCCAGACTGGGGATAGCTACCTGAAGTTAACTGGAAAGAATCCCCATGCAATGGAAATTCAGGATATTGGGTATCCTCCAGGGATGAGAACAGACCTGTTACCATGTTAGCACGAACAACATTCTCTCGGAGATGCATCTCCAAAAGGTAAATGATACTCCAGCAGAGGAGATATTTACTTAAATGCCCTTAGACATAATATAGATATGAGCAATAATGGCAGTACTCTATCCTAACCACAAGCCTTGATGGTTTTACAAGAAGTAAATTAAAATAACAGCAGATTTAGGGAGCAAAATAAACCAGTGAACAATTTTATTTTCAATATAATCCCCACAGTGCAGAGGTCATTCCACCCAAAAATCAAGCTTGGGAGTCTTCAGATCAAAGACTTACCAATCATCCATTCCAAAGAGAATGGATTCTGGAAGAATTGTGAGACCTACAGACTGCCTGAATTTTGGAGTCAAAGAAGTGCGCGGGGAATATGGAAAGCAGGGGAACATAAAAGTTGCGATATACCTGAATATGTAAATCATAATTATGGAGTCAAAAATGTTTGTGGGGAAATGTTCTGTCACATAATGGTCCTGAAAGGGTTAATGGTGGAGACGGCATTAAATCATACCGAATCTGAGGATATTGCATAGTCTTGGGTGGAGAATCAGAATCAAGTTCTAGATTTTGATGGGGATAGACTTGTTCATCCCTGACCCATTTGATCTTAAACAGAATGTCTAACAAGCCAATGTAACATGTCATTCTTGCTATCATTTTAATAATCCTTCCTAAGGCTCAGCAGTGGATTATCCTCTACCAGTGTTAAGCAGATACTTGAACACATTGAATTGAATTGAATTGAATTAGCTTTATTGCCATGTGCACTTTAGATTAGATTAGATTACTTACAGTGTGGAAACCGACCCACTGAAGCGCAATCCACCCAGATCCATTCCCCTACATTTACCCCATTGCCTAACACTACGGGCAATTTAGCATGGCAAATTCACCTGACCTGCACATTTTTGGACTGTGGGAGGAAACCGGAGCACCAGGAGGAAACCCACGCAGACACGTGATTGAGTGCAGTGAAATGTTTATAATGTATATAACAAAATGTTTATAACGTATGGCACCATCTTAGGTATAACCCACATAGGTACAGATAGGTGAGTATTTGTTACAAAGTTGAAATAATAATAAAGTTCAGAATAAGAATAAAATGTTTTTATAAAGTATTTGAATTACAGTCCTTTTCACCTTCACTCTCGTCTATGCCAGCGCTGAATCTCAAGACCGCACCAGACCTCAAAGCCCGAGGCCTCACCTCCAGTCCACAAAGGCCTCTTCTCCCTGTGACAGCCTCTGGTCCAGGACTTGCCTCCGGGACTCACCTCCCAAATCAGCCTGGTCTGAGACGAGCCTCCATGTCGCCCTGGTCTGTGACTCGCCTGCAACACCTTGTAGTCCAGGAGTTACCTCCTCCATACCTCCCCCCCAGCCTCCAGAATGTTTAAGAATGTAAAAGGTTGAAAAAACCTCCAGAAAAGAGAAAAAAAAAGCAAAAGAATGGGTGGGCTCCAGCTGGAGTGTTCTACCCTTCCACCATCTTGTTGTGAGTCATATCATAAAACTAGTGACAATACACTGTCCAGAAACACAGGCTGCAACTAGTTGGTATGACAACATATAACACAAATCAGAAGCTTCCTCATTTGACCCCTAGTTTACATAAGATCAGTTCAGAGTGTATAACAGAGAATATACAACTTAGTATAATACAGTGTCTCTAGGCCAGTGTAGGGGAAGATTTGGATCAATTGATCACTAGGCAGTCACTACTATTGGACATGATAGCCGGCAGTTAATGGTGTTGATAGTAGTCATGATTTGGAGATGCCGGTGTTGGACTGGGGTGTGGATGTTTACATATATAGATTTGAACATGGTTGGAATAACATTGATAAATAATTATGAAGTGTGGGATACAAAAGAATAACAGTAAAGAGCCAGAGTTTTCTTACGGGGAAACTGGTACAGGAAAATGAAAATAAACAAACAACTGTGAAAGGAACAAAGTCTATTTACTTGCAACATTCTAGCTTTAGGTATGGCCCAGGAGTGACATATAATCATTGTGATTTTCAATCCCCTTTAATCATTAGCTACGTCTTTCCTGACAATCTAAGCTAGCAGCAAGAATTTAATGTATGTGTTTGTGTCTTTGGACAGCAAGGTCAGGATGATAGCATTGGAAAATTGATTCCTCTTCCCCAACATTTATCACTCACTGGCAGCATCAAGATTCTCCTGTCAAAAGGGAAATGCATTGCAAAGCCTCCCTCGAATGTACTGAAATTGAACCCTAGTGACAACAGCAGAAAGTGGCTCCCTCCCTGCTACAACATCGGAAAAGTTCCAGCTCCCAGAGTGAGACTGGCAGAATTGAGGTCAATAGAGTTAGATTTAATGCCAGGTTTGTGTGTTGAGTTGGCCACAACAGGGACAGCAATTGAGAATATCCCAAACTGCACCATTACTGATCGTTCAGAGCTGTCAAAAGAACAAATCATTGTCCCTTCAATTTGGATTTGAATATCACGTCTTAGTCAGAATGATCTGTTTTAATGAGCTCCATGCTGTTGAAATCAACTATGTAAAAAAAAATTACAATTTTTATAATACCTCATCACGTGCCTCAGAATTGTCCCAGAGCACATCATGTACAATGAATCACTATTAATTGCACTCACTGTCATTATGTAGGTTTAAATGATGAGAAAACAGGAAGAAGTTCTGTGTACTGAAATGTTAACAAATGCAAGTTGTATCATTAAAACAAGTATATACTGCCATTTTCAAAGATTTTCCTTCAAATTGATTTTTTGGCATAAAAAGAATTGAAGAAAATCCGTTGAGAAAATAGAAGAAAAACCAGTCCAATAAAAGTTGATGCAAAACTTTGAATATATTCAGAGAATATTGGTAAATAAGAAAGCAGGCTTTTAATTTGTGTAGTGTTAATGTTCAGGGAAAGAAGGAAGGGCTTAAAGTGGCTGAGTTAATTTGAATAGTTTGAATAATTCCTGAAGAAGGGCTCATGCCCGAAACGTCGATTCTCCTGCTCCTTGGATGCTGCTTGACCTGCTGCGCCTTTCCAGCAACACATTTTCAGTGCTGAGTTAATTTGAATATCAACTTACAATTACTTCACACAATTTACAACCACCATTTTTATCAGGTCACCAGTCATTAACTAATCAGAATCATAGAGATGTACAGCGTGGAAACAGACCTTTCGGTCCAACACATCCATGCCGACCAGATATCCCAACCCAATCTAGTCCCACCTGCCACCACCCGGCCCATATCCCTCCAAACCCTTCCTATTCAGATACCCATCCAAATGCCTCTTAAATGTTGCAATTGTACCAGCCTCCACCACATTCCATACACGTACCACCCCCTGCGTGAAAAAGCTGCCCCTTAGGTCTCTTTTCTATCTTTCCCCTCTCACCCTTAACCTATGCCCTCTCGTTCTGGACTCCCCAACCTCAGGGAAAAGACTTTGCCTATTTATCCTATCCATACCCCTCATAATTTTGTAAACCTCTATAAGGTCACCCCTCAGCCTCTGACACTCCAGAGAAAACAGCCCCAGTCTGTTCAGCCTCTCCCTGTAGCTCAGATCCTCCAACCCTGGCAACATCCTTGTAAATCTTTTCTGAACCCTTTCAAGTTTCACAACATCTTTCCGATAGGAAGGAGACCAGAATTGCACACAATTTTCCAACAGTGGCCTAACCAATGTCCTGTACAGCCGCAACATGACCTCCCAACTCCTGTACTCAATACTCTGACCAATAAAGGAAAGCATACCAAACGCCTTCTTCACTATCCTATCTACCTGCGACTCCACTTTCAAGGAGCTATGAACATGCACTCCAAGGTCTCTTTGTTCAGCAACACTCCCTAGGACCTTACCATTAAGTGTATAAGTCCTGCTAAGATTTGCTTTCCCAAAATGGAGCACCTCGCATTTATCTATAAGACATAGAACAGTAGAGCACAGAAACGGGCTCGTTGGCCCATGATGTTGTGCCAAACATGACGCCAAATTAAACTAATGCCCTCTTCCTCCCTTTGGTCCATATCCCTCCATTCCTTGCTTAGTCATGTGCTTCTCTAAAGTCCCTTAAATGTCCCTATTGTACCTTCCTCCACCACTAATCCTGACAGCGAATTACAGACATCTACCTAATCCTTAGAATTTTCTACAAATTAAAAGTAAAATTGAAGAATTCGTATTTATCTTTGCAGTAACAACCTGATTTTTTTTACTCTGTGCAATGCAACGATAAACACTGCTGGAGAACAAAAATGACAAAAACGAAATGAAGGAAATAAGCCAAAAGGGTAAATCAACAAGGAATTCTTAAATGAACAGTAAGAGCTTCTATGTGAAGGGAGGGGTCAAAGTGAGGGAAATAATATTGGGGCACCAGGAACTCACAGTGGAATTGAAAACATACTTTGCATCAGTCCTCATGGTAGAAGGTACACACATCATTTCAAAAACACTAACCAGTGAGGTAAAATGTGGAGATGGAATAAATGCAATAGCTATCACCTGAGAAAAAAGTGCTTGGAAAACTAATGGAGCTAAAAGCAAATAATTTCCTGGACTTGGTGGATGAAAACTAAGATATTAAGTGAATTAGCTACAGAATTAGTGGATACACTGATAGTAATCTTCTCAGAATTCTTAGATTCTGGTAAGGTCCCAGAATATCAGAAAATTGCCAAAGCCTTGTGACAACAGAGCCATTATTTTAAGCAACATGGAGACAAAAACAAAAGTACCTATCAATCAGTTAGCTTAATCCCTGTCATGTAGAAAATGTTAGAGTCTATTATTAAGGATGCAAATGATTTAAAAATTCATAACACAAGCAAGTAGAGTCAGCGTGGCTTCCTGAAGAGAAATCATGCGGACAAATATATTAAATATTTTGAGGGGAACATAACTAGTAGGATAGATAAAGAGGGACTAGAAAATGTATTTAACAATGTACCACATGTGAGAGTACTTAATATGATAACAGTCCATTTTGCTGTATAATATATTAACATGGAGGTAAAAGACAAAGGTGGGATTAAGGGGACTTTTGTTAAGAATATCAACCTTAATCTAATGGACTGCCACTTGGGGCCACAGTTATTTCCAATATATGTTAGTGACTTAGATGAGGAAAGTGAAGGTTATATCACCAAATGTGCAAATGACAAAGAAGATGAAAAGGCAAGTGGCAGAGATTACACAAACAGTCTTGAGTAGGACAAAAGTTAATTGAGTGGGCAAAAACTTGGCAGATGGATTATAATATGGTATATTTCAAGGTTATGCACTTCGCAGGAAGAAGAGGGGAACTCAACATTATTTAAATTTAGATTCGTAAAAAGCTAGCAACTATGTTCAGTGAGTAATAGAGAAGGCAATTAGAATTTATTTCAAAGGAATAGAATTAAAAAATGGGAGGTATTGCTGAAACATACATGTCAGACCACATCTAAGATAATGTGAACAACTGATCTGATGGCAGTGCAGAGTCTTTCCAGTCTAAATTGAATAGGTTGATCTTAGATCTGTACGGATTTTCTTATGAGGGGAGGTTGAGTAGGATTTTGGAAGAAGTAGAGGTACTGTTATTGAAATCAATATGTTTCATATAGGGGCTTGACAAGTAGATGTGGAGACATTGTTTCGCTTTGTGGGAGAGTTCATTAGCAGCTGGCAGGGAGGAGATGATGGCCTAGTGGTATTATCATTAGACTGATTAATCCGGAGATCCAGACAATATCTGGGTCCTGGATTTGAATCCCACTACAGCAGTTGGTGGAATTTGAATTAATTTCCAATTATAAGGATCTGGAATTAAGAATCTAACAATGACCATGAATCCACTGTTAATCCCATGTGGTTCACTAACCCCCTTTTAGGGAAGGAAACTGCCACCCTTACCTGGTCTGGCCTACATGTGACTCCAGACCCACTGCAATGTGGTTGACCCTTAAACTGCCCTCTGGGCAATTAGGGATGGGCAACAAATGCTGCCTAGCCAGAGATACTCGCATCTCGTGAATGCATAAAAAAAATCTCGGGGAACGCAGGGTAATAAATCTCTGGGATTCTTCACTCTGCAGAGCTGCTGAGGCTACGTCATTAAGTATATTTAAGATTGGGAGAGGCAGATTTTTAATCATTAAGGGAATCATAGATAATGGGGAGAAGGAAGGAAAGTTGAGTTGAGAAACATCAGATCAGCCATTATCTCATTGAGAATAGACTAGATGGACCAAATGGCCTACTTCTACTCTTACATTTTATGGTTTTCTGGAGAGTTTGGAGATTGTCAATTTCTCTTAACAACTTACACTTGCATAGTTCCTCTAAGTTGTAAAGTGTGTCAAAACATTTCGTAAGGACATTTGCAGACAAAGTGTAAAATCAATCCATTTCCTTCGATATCTGTTACGACACCGAGATCGAACCCCACTGCTAATTCAAACCAAATGCTCAGAAAAGTTTGCCTTGCTTTGTAATTGGATAGAAGTGTGAGCGAGTGAAAGAGAAATCCTAATTTCCACTATTTAAAGAAAAATAACAATTTATTTTCCTAATTCTAATAGAAAACACAACTATCAACAAATCCAAGCCCTCGTTCTTAACTAGTTACTATCTGACCCCATAACTCCATAAAAATGCTGCTCCAAAAACACAATTGTTAAACATTCCATTAACTTTATTTCTCGCAGTTCATACTGATGGTCTTCTTCCCTCCCTTCAGCCTTCCTTCCTTTTCTTCTCGACTCTGCTGTCTTCTCCCTGGGTCATCTTCCTTTTTTTACTGCTTTTATAGCAAAAAGATACGTTTCGATTGATAGTGCCTTCTGAAATTTCTTTGAGAGCAAGATGTTAGATGGGCAGTTCGCAGTCTGGCTCGACATTAGTTGCACAGGCCAATTTTCAAAATGCCGGTGTTTTAAGTACACCCAACATCATTCCCTCTCAGTCGTTCGATGTTGTCAACACAATAAATTTAATCTCAATTGGGTTTTAGTATCTTGGGAAAAAATTACATTAATTGATTAAATTTGAATTGTTGTCATAACAGCAACCAAAACTCAGATATCCATTCAACAGCCATTTGAGGCATGCAACTATGTGGGAATAGGCCTTCTCTTAGCTGTTCTGTTCTGGCTGCAGTGGCTGTAAATTTTAAAGTAACTCATCAATATAAGTTGAAAGGTTAGTCAATAAGGTATGATTTAAGGGGTGTCTTAAAAGAGAGATAGCCAACAGGGAACATTGACTGTAGTATCTGTGTCAAATCTGCTGCTGAGTTTATTATATTGAGACTTATCATAAATCTCAGAGATGTCATAAAGCAAATTGTCCCTGCCTGTGATTCTGACCCAGATGGCGAACTCGAAATAGATCCATCATCAAAAACCCCAACCTCAATAAGTGCATCTTTCAATTTCATACTGGGCAATGCAGCCACCAATTCAGCTATTAGGGGAGCCAGAAAAAGCTGACCTGATGGCACATCCTTATACAAGCCACTGGACAGGACAGTTAAAATGTATTGTTCAGAATGCTCAGTTTTGAGGAATTGAAAGCTGTAACACTAATTATGTTTTGTTTTCCTTTCACCAAATCACTTCAAATAAAACTATTTCAAACCCAGATCATGGTAAAATGAAAATCAAGGGGTTGATAGGGCAGCAGATGTAATTAATACTTAAGAAAAAAAAAGAATGACCGTAGAATGTTGCCTTTAACTCCATTAAACCTTTTTTTTCCTAAAACAGGCTCTTCACCCGTTCAGAAAATACTAGAGGCAAGCTGGTCTTTGCTCACAAATCAAGAAGTATTAGGCTGTGACAAAATCAGAAATGGCTGGAAAAACTCAGCAGGTCTGGTGGTATCAGTGAAGAGAAAGCAGAGTTCAACTTTTGGATCCAAAAAACAAAGAGCAATACAGCGCAGGAACAGGCGCTTTGGTCCTCCAACCCTGCGCTGACACATTTTGCCCTTCCATACTAAAATTATCTTCACTTACAGTCTTCATATCTTTCTATTCCCTTCCTATTCATGAATTCATCCAGGTCCTGTTATTGTGTCTGCTTCCACCACCTCCTCTGACAGTGTGCTCCAGGCACTCACCAGCCTTTGTGTAAAAGCCTTGCCTCACACATCTCTTTTAAACTTTCCCCCCAACTCACTGTCAACCTGTTCCCTAGTAATTGACCCCTCCACCCAGGAAAAAAGCCTCACACTTTACATTCCATACATACCATTCACAATCTTATAAACGTGTTTTAGATCACCTCTCAATTTCCTGTATTCCAGTGAAAACAAACCCAATCTAACCAACCTTTCTTCATAGCTAAAATCTCCTATACCAGACAACATTTTGGTAAACATTTTCTGTATCCTTTCCCAAGTATCCACATCCTTCAGGTAATGTGGCGACCAGAACTCTGCAATATTTCAAGTGTAGAAAATGTGTTGCTGGTTAAAGCATAGCAGGTTAGGCAGCATCCAAGGAACAGGAAATTCGACGTTTCGGGCCAGAGCCCTTCATCAGGAATGAGGAGAGGGTGCCAGGCAGGCTAAGATAAAAGGCTAAATATTTCAAGTGTAGCCTAACTAAAATTCTGTAAAGCTGCACATCTCTATCCTTATACTTAATGCCCCTCCCAATGAAGGTAAGCATGCCATAGGCCTTTTTAACCAGCTTGTCTATCTGTGCTGCCATCTTCAATGGTCAGTGGACCTCCACACACCTGGATCCTTCTGCATTCCTAAGGGTTTTGCCATTCACTATGTACTTTCCACCTGTACTTAACCCTCCAACATGCATCACTTTACATTCGTCCAGATTAAACTCAGCTGCCATTTGTTTGCCCATACCTGCAACTGATCTATATCCTGCTGTATCTGACAATTCTCCTCACTATCCACAACTCCACCAATATTTTGAATCATCTGCAAATTTACGAATTAGACAGGCTACATTTACCTGCAAATCATTTACATAGACCATGAACATCAGAGGACCCAGCACTGATCGCTGTGGAACACCACTAGACACAACCCTTCATTCGGAAAAGCATCATTCCACTGCTACCGTCTGCCTGCTATGACTAAGTCTGTTCTGTATCCATCTTGCCAGCTCACCCCTGATACCATGTGACTTGACCTTTTGTACTAGTCTTCCATGAGGGACCTTGTGAAAGGGACCTTACTGATGTCCATGAAGGAGAACATCATCCGCGTTTCCCTCATCAATCACCTTTGTCACCTCCTCAAAAACTCAATCAAGTTACTGAGGCATGACCTCCCCCGACAAAACCATGATGTCTATCACTAATATGTCCATTTGCTTCTAAATGCTTTTAGATTTTGTCCTTCACAATCTTTTCCAATAAGTTTTCTACCATTGACTTGAGTCTCACAGGCCAGAAATTTCCAGGATTATCCCTGCTGCCCTTCTTAAACAATGGGACAACATTGGCTATTCTCCAGTTCTCGGGGACCTCACCTGTGGCCAAAGAGGATACAAAGATGTCTGTCCATGTTCCAGCAATTTGTTCTCTTGCCTCCCTCAATATTCTGGGACAGATTCCATCAGGACCTAGGACTTATTTATCTTAATGCTTTTTAAGACACAGAACACCTTCGTTTTTAACAGCAACTTGGCCTAGAAACTTGACACTCCCCTCTGGGATCATCCTCACCCAATTCATTCTCTTTGGGGAATACTGATACAAAGTATGTGTTTCGGACCTTAACTAATCTCTTCTGGCTGCACACATAGATTCCCTCCTTTGTTCTTAAGTAGGCCAATCCTTTCCCTGGTTACCCTCTTATTTTTTATGTATGTCTAAACAGCCTTGGGATTCTCCTTAATCCTGTTTGCTAATGATTTTTCATAACTCCTTTTAGCCCTTCTAATTTCTTATTAAGGTTCCTTCTTACTTTCCTTCTATACTTCAAGGGCCTGGTCAGTTCTCATCCTCTTAGACCTTCTATGCAGTGACCCTTCTTCAGAACATTAACTTTGCTTTCTCCTCCGCTGATGCTGCCAGACTTGCTGAGTTTTTCCAACAATTTCTGATTTTATTACTGATTTCCAGCATCAGCAATTCTTTTTTTCTTTATATATTATGCAGTGGCTTTCATAGTGCTTTAAAGGCAATACTATAGGCACTAGTGTAATGGAGGAAACACAGCAGCGAATTTTATGAGTGGCGTGGTGGCTCAGTGGTTTGCACTGCTGCTTCATTGTACAAGGGAGCTGGGTTCAATTCATCTTTAGGTGATGATCTGTGTGGGATTTACATGTTTTCCCTGTTTCTGTGTGTGTTTCCTTGAGGTGATCTAGTTTCCTCCCACAGTTCAAAGAAATGCAGGCTAGGTGGGTTAGCCATGTGAAATGCAGAGTTACAGGAATGGGTAGGTCTTGGTAGAGTGTTCTTTGGTGGGTCAGTGTGGACTGAATAGCCTGTTTTCACACTGCAGGAATTCTATGATTTGTGTGCTGTCTTACGAACAGCATTGAGATAAATGACTAGATAATCTGTTTTAATGATGCTGGTTGAGGAGTGGTTTACACAAACTGCAGTTGTTCTGCTTAGGGGAAATTTGGCAGAGGGTCTTTGAAACCTGAGGGGTCTGGACAATCTAGACAGAGAATCATAGAATCCCTACAGTGCGGAAACAGGGCCTTTGGCCCAACATGTTCACACCGACCCTCCAAAGAGTATCCCACCCAGACCCATTCCCCTACCCTATTACTCTACATTTATCCCTGAACAATATGAGCAATTTGGCACGGCCAATTCACCTAACCTGCACACCTTTGCATTGTGGGAGGAAACCGAAGCACCTGGAGTAAACCCACACAGACACCAGGGAGAACGCGCAAACTCCACGCAGACAGCAGCCCAAGGCTGGAATCAAACCCAGCTCCCTGGCACAGTGAGGCAGCAGTGCTAACCACTGAGCCACTGTGCCACCCAGAATATAAGATGAAACGGATCCCATGAACAGGATGGCAAAGAAACAGAGATTGTAGATTTATGGTGACAAGTAAGGAAGCAACGGGAATAGGAGGTAAGATATTTTTTTAAACAGTAGGTCATGAGGAGCTGGAATGTACTGACCGAGAGTTTGGTGGAAGCAGATTCGATCATGGTTTTCAAAAGGAAATTGGACAATCATTGGAAAAGAAAACAAGTTAACTGCACAAGGGGCAAAGAGACCAATGATTTGCTCTTCCAAGAGCTATCATGAACCTTAGGGATCCCATAACAAATATCAGGCAATCCACTGAGGGAACAGCCATCCTCCACTTTGAACAGAGTCAGAGGATATTTTATATCTAACTGAAAAGACTGACAGGGTGTCAGTTTAACAGCTGACTGAAAAACTGATGGACAATTTCTGTCAGCCCAGATTTCTGCTGTTACTCATGATAAAATCGACTTAAATCGACAAAATGTGACTTTCAGGCACACGTTCTCTCAGATGAGCCACAGCGAATATCAGGGCAAGTTAAACATTTGGGGTCAGTTTGCTGTTCACACACATCACTCGACCCCATTCACAATTGGAGGCACAAATCCATTTCTGCTGACTTTAACAAAGCTACTATCAGCAGGACTGTTCACAATCCTGTCAGCAAGCCTGACAAATTTCCCAACCTCAGCTGCCTAATGACGGAGTTCCAGCTCTCCACACTCATGGATAATGGAGCTGTTGACATTGTACTTAAAAATAAGTCAAATAAATGGGTGCAATGTTATTTTTGTTCAGTTAATTTACCAAATTGAGCAATGATACCAGAGTTATCAACACCTTTGCTACTTTGCCTTGTACCTTTGTCAATGTATATTAGAATGAATAAGATTTATGACTCATTTTAGCTATTTTTGTTCTGTGCAAAGTATTAACCACATAATGTGTACTGACATATTACTGTTACATGTCACTGAATATTTCATCTACTGAATGAACGTAAATATGATGAGCTTTATTGAAATAGTGCCACACAACATATTTGTGAGGAAAGGTAAAGGTCATGGTGTAAAAGGGTCAGGAGTAACCAAAAATGGCTGAGTGATAGGAAACAAAGTTATGGTTATTAGAAATTTTTCTGGCTGGAGGAAGGTTTGATATAGGTCCCTTTGCTTTTCCTCATCTATATCAATGATCTGGTGTGCAGGAGACAATTTCAAAGATTGCAGTCAAAACTAAAATTGGAATAATTATAAACCGTGAGGAGCACAGTGGGAACTCCAAAAGGACATTGACAAGTTTGTGAGTGAACAGAAAGGTGGTGATAAAGTTCAATGTAGAGAAATGTGAGATGATGCATTTTGAATAACATTGAAAAAACAGCACGAAATATGGCTTACAAGAGAGAAGAATCTGTGTGTATATGCACATAGATCATTGAAGGTGGCAGGATGGGTGGAGAGACCAGCAAATAAAGCATGTGGTATCCTTGAGTTTATTCATAGAGACATTGAGTACAAAAGCAAGGAGGTGATGTTGAACTTGTGCAAGACACCTTTTTAGACCTCAGCTGGAGTATTGTGTACAGTTATGGGAGCCACATTATCAGAAAGAAGTGAATGTATTGTCAAGAATGATTAGATTAGATTACTTACAGTGTGGAAACAGGTCCACACCGACCCGCAACCCACCCATGCCCCTACATTTACCTCTTACTTAAGACTATGGGCAATTTAGCATGGCCAATTCACCTGACCCACACATCTTTGTGACTGTGGGAGGAAACCGGAGCACCCAGAGGAAACCCACGCAGAGAACGTGCAAACTCCACACAGTCAGTCGCCTGAGGCGGGAATTGAACCCAGGTTTCTGGCACTGTGAGGCAGCAGTGCTAACCACTGGGCCACCGTGCCGCCCACAAATAGTTCCAGAAATAAGGAAACTCAGTTATGAGGATAGATTGAAGAAGTGAGGACTGTTCTCTTTGCAGAGAAGAAGGCTGAGAGGTGATTTGGTAGAGCATCTTCAAAATAATGAGTCAGTTGGATACAATAGATAGGGAGAAGTTGTCCTCACTCGTAAAAGTAAAAAAAGAACGAGGGCAGTAATTAAAGTTGATGTGCAAAAGAAGCAAGGGTGGTGGGAGCCAAAACCTTTATCATTTAGCAAGTATTTCGGGTCGGGAATGCACCACTTGGAAATATAAGAGAGCTAGGTTTAATAAAATATTCAAGAGGATATTGGATAATTACTTGGCTGAAAATGGTGCGCAGGGATATGGGGAAAAAACAAGAGATTGGCAAGAGCGATTAGAATAGGTGCAGGCATGATGGGCCAAATGGCCTTCTTCTATTTTCATATTTCCACTATCATGAAGACTGCAAATTTACATTGCTATAATATCAATTGACTTCTCAGTTCAATAGTTCTCAAAATCCACAATCAAAGTTTCAGAAACTAGCTCCAATCTTGATTATTCCAATTCATTCCTAGCTGGTCTTTGTCCGTAAACATGTAGTAATCCACTGCCTGTGTTCAGAGTTCACAGCAATTCCCACTCCTCTACTACCCTGTGTTCAGGCTGGCCAACCTTGACTACCTTCGATTTGAAAATTTTCATCCTTGTTTTCAAACCTTCTGTTGTCTTGTCCCTCCCTATCCCTGCAAGCTCCCTCAGCTCCACAACCCTTCAAGCGCCCGGGATCCAGCTTCGATTCCAGCCTCGAGCAACTTGTCTGTGTGGACTTTGCACATTCTGCCCGTGTCTGCATGAGTTTCCTCTGGGTGCTCCAGTTTCCTCCCACAGTCCAAAGACATGCAGGTTGGCCACGCTAAATTGTCCATGGTGTTCAGGGATGTGTAGGCTAGGTGCATTAGTCATGGGAAATGTAGAGTAATCGGGGTAGGGAATTGGGTCTGGGTAGGATCCTCTGTGAAGGGATGGTGTGGACTTGTTGGGCCAAATGGCCTGTTTCCACACTGTAGGGATTCTATGATTCTATGATCTCAGTGCTCCTCTAATTCTGGCCACTTGGACATCACTGATCACAAGACTCTGTCATGCCTTGAGTTGTATAGTCTTCAAGCTCAGGACATTCATCTCCACTTCACTTTCTCCCTTCGAGGCACACCTTAAAACACACTACTTGGACAAGTTTTTGATCATCTGATCTGAGATCTGATTTGGATCATTGTCATATTTTGTTTTATCATGCACTCAAGGCTTCTTGGGACATTTCATTATATTAAAGGTGCCGCATAGATATAAGTTGTTATTGCTATACATACTACTGGCAGTGCTAACCTTAAATTGGTCTATGGGCAATAAAAGAGAGAAGATAGTACCTTAAAGGGAAGGAGCAAGGATTCACCTTGGAGCTCAGAACCCTAGTCTGGACCATTGCTGTCCTGCTGTATCATACTAGTTTTAGTAATGAATAATGCTTCACATTTAATTAGCCAGCCTAATAGTTTGTGAAGATTCATTTAATAGTGATGGATTTGTGCTGTAATGATTATCTGTGTGCACTTTGCAGCTGTCATGGACTCCACCTCCATTGCTCTACCCTCAGGAATATTGCCTATCATGGTTACCTGTTCTGCATTCTTCAGGTCTTCACTTAGCTAGACCATTCCGACTCTAAGTCTGCTACTCCACTATCTTCATCCTACCAAGTATCAGCTATTATTGGACTCTCAGTAGGTCCTATGAAACTCTCTGTTTGCATTTTATCATACAATCTGCCAATGTCAGCTCCTTGGAACTAATTAGCCATTCATCTCAGCATCTCAATAGAATGTGACTGTTGAGGTCTGAGTTCCAGCATTGTGTATATCATCATCAATGACATATTTATTACCATTATACCATAGCAAGCACAGGTTCAACATCATATTCAAAAATGAAAAAAAGCAAAAGAGCCCAGGAGAAACTCAAATAGGGGGAGGAGATGGCTTAATGGTATTATCACTAAATTATTAAATTAGAGGCCCAGTTAATGTTCTGGGGACCTGTGTTCAAACCCTGCCACAGCAGATGGTGGAATTTGAATTCACTAAAAATCAGGAATTAAAAGTTTAATGATGACCATGAAATCATTGTCAGGAAACACCTATCTGGTTCACTAATGTCCTTTAGAGAAGGAAACTGTCATCCTTACCTGGTCTGCCCTATGTGTGACTGCAGACCCACAGCAATGGGGTTGACTCTCAACTACCCTCTGGGCAATTAGGGATGGGTAATGAATGCACAAAAAAACAATTTAGATACAGGTTGTTTCAATTTGGTGAGACCGTGTCGCGAATTGGACAAATCAATTATTGGGTAATATGACAGAAAATCAGTGGGGGAAATTCAAGAACTTAATTTTACACAAAATCCATTTATATATGAGAAGAGGTCTTTAACCTCTGTTACCTCCATACATGGGCCTGCTGAATATTTCCAGAATTTTTATTTCAAGTGCCCAGCATCTGCTGTTGTATTTATTGTGTTCAGGCATTGGATTGAAGGGAGGTTGAAGATGTGTCACCTGAATATTTTTCGAGTGTCCAGGGAAAATGGTGACAAGAGCAGTGAAGATGGGGCTTCACATATTATGCTGAAAATCTTCATTTTATTGATCCCAATACATGGAATCTTCCATGTTGCCTTTATCCCTGAATTCTATCCGTATTTGTCGTTTGTACACAATTTGGAGATTAAAACAAGCTTCCAGTCCATGCAGTGACCAAGACAGATCAAGCGCATCTATATATAAATTATATGTTTCAGAATAACTCCACTGAGTCAGATTGTAATCACTAGAAACTGGACTAAGCCAATTTCACTGTTTTTTCTATGATCGCTTATCAATGGGACCATGGGGGGAGATTTCTGTCCACACTAAAAATGTAATATTTTGCTTTTAGAAACAAGCAAAATGACAGAATGGCTCTTTTGAGTCATATTGCCTCTAAGCTACATTCATTATTGTTCCAAATTGCATTTGTTTCTTCCCTGCTTATTTAGTTGAGTTAATGAAAGGATGATGTTTACCTATAATGTTCATGTGTGACCATCTAATTTACGTAATTAAGGCATTCTCTGTGCTCCCATTATCCTTTATAGAGCCATTAACAATCTGAGCATTGTTCTCATTCACCCCATGGGTTATTTCCCAATAACACCGAGATGTTTTTTAAAACTTCTTTGTACTTCTTAAACGTTGGGTATTCCAAGTGTATCTACGTAGCCAAGCGATTCCACTTTGTGCTTTGTTTCACTGTCATTTAGTATCATCAGCCAAATCAGTGAAAAAGATTGAGAAATTTCAAGCAAAATTACATTTGGCACAAACCAAGTTTCTGAATCTTTCCAGCTGTTTACGAAACAGCAATATTGGAAACTGGTCCCATCAGTAAAAAGAAAACTATTTCCTCAGAACAAAGTACTAGCATAAGTTTACATAATTTATCTCTTCAAGGAAACCCTTAAACTGAAGATTATTTTTAGAGGTAAAATTAGTAATAGACACCTTTTTAGAGCACTTAAATATTAAAACATCTAATTCATTCAAAAATTGATTATTTTACATCAATGAGGCAATTAAGAACTATATTTTATAACCTGTTCAGATATTCTTTGATGAGAAATCCACTTTATGCTGAATTAATAAAACTGTGTCAGGTTACTACTCTTAAATATAACAAGGAGTATCTTGTACAAAATATTACATTCTAAATGCTGACAAATGAGATTCTAAATGTTGATTCATGATAGACTCGATAATTGCCAACATACAGGTGAGTTTGAATCTAAATTTGGGAAAATAATTCACAGGTAGAAAGTTGAACATGGTTTGATGCTGGATTACCAATTGTATCCAAATTGGGATACTATTTGCTGCTGCTTTGTCAAAACATTTAGCACATCAGAGCTCTCAACCCCTAGCTCCTTCTGAGTGCACCAAACCACTAGGCCCCTCCCTGCCTCCTCTTCTGTTGATTACTACAAAATAGTTTTCTGAAACCTCCAAAAATCAACTAAAACGCCCATGAATGCCACTTGTGTCCCTTAACTCTTTTTTTCTGGAAAATGTGTGTACTTAATGCATTTATTTGTTTCACTATTTTAGATTTAAATTTTATTGTCAAATGTACCCAAGTGCAGGGTACAAGAATACAGTGAAACGTGTACAATGTAGTCACACATGGCACCATCTTAGTTAACAAGTACCTAGTTACAAAATCTCAGCTATACAAAAGCAGTAAATTAAAAGAAGAGATTAATAAGTTCAGCACTACAGTATTCTTAGGATAAAAGTTAAAAAAAATGAAGACAACTTAAAAAGAATGAAACATTACAGTTCTTTCTTAAGCCATGGGTTTACTGAAAGGAACTTGTTAATGGAAAAGGCAAATGCAGCACCATTGTATATCTGCAGTTTTGTGATCAATGCTATTATTTAACATGCTTCTCTACAGACCCTGCAGGGACATCCAACATCCACTTACAAGCAATAGTGCAAACTACAGGAGCATTTGGATTGTCTAAAGATCTGTTGTTACAGTCCTTATTCTTCAAACTCATTAAAATAAAACATTACTGTGTCTTTTTTGCAGTTTGCATGTAATGTATGGCCACACCTTTTAAAAGTACATATTTTATGCCTACAATTACACAAGAGAATGCATTGAGTGCAAGTAAACAGTAATGCTGAGTTACAATGGAAACAACCTGATTTATGTTAACACTGCCAGCACAGTTTAGGGCAGCTTGGAGCAATTTATAATAGCTGACTCGCATAATTATTGAATAAGGAGATGTTAAACTGACTCATTAAGGTGAGTGTGTACACAGATTAGTGAAAGTTGGAGCTATTAATCTGTGTTTTAAACTCGCTGTATGTGAATTACAGAACAATCTGAAGATTCAATTATATTCTTGCAGGGAGCTTGAATGGATTTGTAACACAGAATTAACATAGAATAAAGTAGAAGCATTTCCAAATTTCAATCCCTTCAGGTAAATTGCCACTAGTTGCACTTCTCTACCATGAATATGAGTACACTGATACCTGCCTATCCTCATACTTCACTCAAACAGTGAAACAGCAATGGTGAAAATTTGAAATGAACTTACAAAATCAACCCAACACCTACATGCTGAAATGGGTTTGCAATTTCATTTTATTGATCATGCATTTTACCTACAGTCAGACCGCATTCCAGTCCATGCCGATCATAATCCCAAACTAAACTAGCCCCACCTGCCTGCTCCTGATCCACATCTCTCCAAACATTTCTTCTTCATGTACTTATCCAAATGTCTTTTAAATGTTGTAACTGTACCCACATCCATCGCTTCCTCTGGAAGTACATTCACAGAAAGGTGTGTGTGTGTGTGTGTGTGTGTGTAAAATAATTGCACCTCATGTCTTTTTTGAAAAGTTTTTCTCCTCTCATCTTAAAAATATGACCCATCGTCTTGAATTCCTCTACCACTGCACTGGAATTGAAGGCTCTCAGTATATCATCATAATTTGAAATCTCTGGACTCAAAAACAACTTCCAATGTTAATTTGACTTTTTGGTGAACCGACCAGGTAAAATATACTGTTTTGCCTTACAATTGAAATGTAGTTGGACTGAGTGTGAAGAGCTTGATGAAAAAGGTTTGACTTTCACAACCACTGTTGAAGTAAACTTTCCTTTGTCAAACAATGCCCATAAATTTATGGATGTTGAGTAGACACTCAGCAAAAGGCACCGAGCCCTTTGAAAACCATTTGTTGCTTGTGATTATTGCAATATGTATTGATTGAGATAAGCAAGCGTCTCAGGAACACAGAGCACAGCAGTGAATGGTGTGTACTGAATAACAGAAAATTAAATGGCTAGATATTGAATATTTCTTTTAAAGATTCCACAGATCTTTCTCTCACCAGATTAAAGGAAGATCAAATAGGATAGATTTCGATCAGTTTTATGTCTGTGGAAGGATTCAGCTCAGCATGCGATTAAAGTTGCTGTTTGTAGTTACACCCACCCAGGAGATCAGTCATAGTGTACCACACTCTTTTGCTATCCTCACACATTCACAGCAGCTCATCTGCAGCCAACTTATGATACCCATCATCCAATAGTGCCTAGTTCACCCTCTTGATGCTGCCCTCCGCTCTGACCTCCAGAATAGCTCTCTACAGACATTCAGCTCTGCCTAAATGGCCAAGTCATTAAATATGCCATTTTCTTTGTGCTTTAAGAGTTATTTTGTCATTTGCAATTTCAACATTTCTTTATTTGTTCATGGAATTTTAAGAATGGCACTTAGATTTCAACAGGCTTTATTTTCTTCCACAAAGTCTTAGTGTAAAAAGGCAGTATCTACTGTATTAAACCAGTAATATCTCTAGAAGACACATTTGCTGTGAAAATGATATCACTGCAGCATTGCCTCCTCTATAACTCCCTTCTGCCGTGTGTAAAGATAACAGTGTGTGGTCCTTTCAAATTGGAATGAGTTAATAATTTGAGAGTTGACATTGTTATGTAAGGACTTCACGATCCTGAAGCAAGCTTGCAATAATGTTACAGAACTGCCCACACTGGGCAAAACTGGAACAGTGTGGATGGAGTTAGTTAAAATAGAGAACAGAAGGGACTGAATGAGTTACAACTGGAAGACTCACATGAGCATATGGGAATCAACACATTAAAAAGATGGTTTAGTCTTTAGCTAATGTGTTCAAAGCCTGACGAAGAACTGTATTCCTGATTCTTCTTGTGTTATTTGTTTTTCTTTCCACAGACGCTGCTAGACTCGTTGAGTTTCTCTGGCACTATGTCTTTATGCCAGGTCTCCAGCATCCAGAGGACTTTGTGTTTATTGATCGGTTTGAGATATGTGATTACCATATATAGCAATATTTAAAATTAATATGTAACAAAGTGTGTCCTTGAAATCTAATGCTGAAAAATGTATTTGATATTTCTTTCTCCTGGACCCAAACTCAGTGTGACATGAAACTAAACAATAAAAAAGGACATCTGTTTATATGTAAATCAAAGATGAATTCCCTGATAAATTGTGTTATTCGGTCTGCATGCAATTCCCCATCTACTGCACAATTGGACTCTAGCTCATATTATAGAACATAGAGCATAGAACAATACAGCACAGAGCAGACCCTTCAGTCCTTGTTGTTGCATTATGTATAGATTATAGCCTCTTCAAAAGGGGCTCCTCAGACTGCTGCTTGGTTTAATTCTACTGACTGAAAGTGTCCATTCCCACCATTAAATAATGCACATTTCATCAAGGCAGAGAACAAAACTCCTCCAAACAATGGTTTCTTCTATCTTTCTCACTCCCATCATTCAAAAGGGTTGACATTCTGTGGCTAGGCTGTAATCATGGCTGCTGTTAAAATCAATAGCTAGTTACAAATGGCAGCCAACCTAATGATGATCCTTGTGATTGACACTGTACCCCCTATGGCAGAAGTTCTTGCCCAACTCTGAGCATCAAAACCAACTGCAGTGATCTTATCAGTTGACCTGAAAACTTGACCGCATGATTTTCTTCCAGATATTTGGAATAAAGAACTGGTGTCACTGCTTGAACAATCCCTTTACTCCAATGTTCAATTACTTATTGAATTATTCATGGTGGCTCAGGGATTAGCCCTGCTGCCTCTTAGCACCAGGGGCATGAGTTTGATTCCACCCTCGGGTGATTGTGTGTGGAGTTTGTACATTCTCCCTGTGTCTGTGTGGGTTTGTTCCGGTTACCTCCCGCAGTCCAAAGATGTGCAGGCTAGATGATTCAACCTTGCTAAATTCTCCACAGTGTCCAGTGATGTTTAGGGTAGGTGGATTAGCCATGGGAAATGCAGGGTTGTAAAGTAGGGGGTGTATAATTTTCAAAGGGTTGGTGTGGTCTTGATGGAATGAATGGCCTTCTTCACAGTGTGGGGATTTTATTCTGTTCAACTGTATTGCTAGTACTTTCTTTTAAATGCTATTATTTTGGCTTTTTATTTAAAAAATGCCTTTTAAAACCGTTCTACATATAATTCTAATGGAAGTTAATAAAATTTTTGCAATGGAGGCGAAATATTCACAATTGTGTAGCAGCTTTTTGAATCTTCATTCAAGTAAAAAGCCTGAGGCATTTCACAGGAGTCTTATCAAATAAAATTTAACAGAACCATAAACGGAATTAATAATGTAAGTGATCAAAATAATGTATGCTTCGACAAACTTCTTTAGAAGGAAAGAGAGATTTTGAGAGATTGAGAAGTTTGGGAAGGAAATTCCAGACTTAATACAGTTTGTAGGGAAATAATTTCCTAAATGATAAAAGCAACAAGGAGATTATCCTTGAGAGCAGTAAATAGTGTCAGATTACAGGAAGATGTTGACATCAAATTGGGAAAAAAAAGATTTGTCACCAAATTAAAATATGCAGGGTTCTGAATATATTTTCAAAAAAAATGTATTTTAATTCTAGAAGTTGGTTGAAGCATATTTTTGGTGCCTGTCTACAAAGCTGTGGCCAAGGATAGCATTTTTGTGGATGGATGTTGGAGACACAAATCCATGCTTTAATATGTCATGATGTGGTAAATTGGAACATTTTGTTTCAGCACAATGTATTATGATACTGCAGTCACCCCAAAAATCTTCAAAATGAAGATCAATTCTCCAAGACAAAAAGCATGCAATTATGGAAGTTTTACAAGTACAGGAATAGTTTCTAACTTTACCCCAATCATATCTAAACAGTGTTATGCCAAAGAATTTGAATTAGATATTCAATTAGGTTTTTTTGTGTTGAAATTTGAATTTTAGCAGCCAACTGTTTTACCCTGAGGCAACCACCGAATTAATTCTTTATCTGGTGTCAGTCACATTGTTGCTGTCAATTCCTACACCATTGTACAATAATTTTATACTAAGGCAGCACAATCAGGGGTCCAGATATTGCACTGGGGAGGTAGTCATTGCAACAAAGAGTGGAGTTGTACATCAGGGCCAGGCAGAAATCCTGATGGAGCTGAATTCATGAGGAATTGCCCTTGAAGTTGGAGCTTCCATTGGGCAGTTACCCACCAGGTCGAAAAAGTCCCAAAAAATGTCCTCCCCTCCAAGTCAAAGTCAGATATTTCAGAGGGCTCCAATTCACTTAAGCTCAAAGGATAGTCAGGAATTGTTAGAATTAAAAGTCAACCCTAACTCCTGGATCATGATTACATTGAATTCCCCATTCTGAATGGAAAATCTGGGCCACAGTTACTTAGGTGGAGCACATACATCCAGTTTATCAGGTTGATGGACAACGAAACGACCGGGTGAAAGTGAGGATTGCAGATGCCGAAGATTAGAGTCAATATTAGAGTGGTGCTGGAAAAGCACAGCAGGTCAGGCAGCATCCGAGGAGCAGGAAAATCGATGTTTCCGGCAGGAGCCCTTGAGGCTTCTCAAATATCCCCATCTGCAATTGAGGGAGGGGACATTGGGACATATCAATGAATGAAACGAGGACAAAGCATTTGCATTCATCTCAGAAATGCCAAGTGAATGGTCCCTCCCAACTACTTTGCTAGATCCCTAGCATCACAGATGCCAGTCTTCAACTGATTTGATTCACTCCACATGATACCAAGAAATGTCTGGAAGCACTGTATACTACAAAGTCTATAAGCCCTGGCGATACCTTGGTAATTGTGCTCCAGAACTAAATGCAGCCTTAGTCAAGCTATTCTGGTACAGATACAACACTGGGATCTACCTGACAATGTGGAAAATTGGCTAGGTATGCACAGTGCATGGAGAGCAGGACAAATCCAACTCTTGTCAAATATCATTCTGTCAATCTGCTCTCATTCATCAGCAAAATAATGCAAGAGGTCATTGATAGTGCTATCAAACAGCACCTGCAATCGATTAACTGATGCTCAGTTTGGGTTCTGCTCGAGCCATTTGGCTCCTGACCTTTGTTCAAACATGGACAAGAGAGCTGAACTCCTGAGATGAGAGTACTTCCCTTGAAACCAAGGCTGCATTTGATGAAGTGGGACATCAAGGAGCCCCAGCAGAATCAGAGTCAATGGAAATTGAGAAATACTGTCTGCTGGCTGAAGTCAGACCAAGCACAATGAAAGTTGGCAATGGCTGTTCGAGATCAAGTAGCTCAGCCCGAGAGCACCACTGCAGGAGTTGCTCAGCATAGCATCTTAGGCTCAACTGCTTCATCCTGGAGCGTCCTTCACCAGCAGGTCAGAACAACAAATGTTGACTGATGATTGCACAATGTTTAGAAAAGTTATATCTTGTTGAATAAAGTGAAACAGTTTCTACATAGTGTACCAGGTCACATTTCGATGAACATCCCTGACTGTGAAAAGTTCATTTATGGAATGCCAACTGTCTCCATGATGATTCTATTGGTTTTAATGGTTAAGATTAATTTTGTCTATGATTTGTTTCCACCTTAATAATATTCCCCAATCCTAACTTTGATCTCTGTGGCTTAGAGGGGCCGCTGTTGGACTGGGGCGTACAAAGTTAAAAATCACCCAACACCAGGTTATAGTCCAACAGGTTTAATTGGAAGCAGACTAGCTTTTGGAGCGCCAACCACCTGATTTTTAACTTTGATCTCTATGATGATTGAAGAGTGGAGGACCATCAATGTATTCAACTTCCTATCTGTGAAAATTCCTCAAATGATAGCTGGCTTGGTAAATTTTGAAGATTTACTAAACTTAATGCTCAAGTTACATTAAGAAAAGTTGAAATCCATGAAATCACTAAATCTTTGTGGGACTTTTTTTTCCCAATGGCAAAAGATAAGTGCCATTGCTTCATCACTTGGTGTAAAATATAGGATATTATGTTTCTTTCAGTCTTCAACCTCTCCTAGTATTCTGTACCATGATCCATGCTTCTTCACCTTTAGCAATAGACAGTATCATCATCGATGCTATACTGAGTACCTGACAGCACTGACTTAATGATTCTGGATACAGCACAGTGTAACACCAATGTTGACTAAACAGCACTGAACTCAATTCCTACCTGTGAGATATAAGACCATAAGACATAGGAGTGGAAGTAAGGCCATTCGGCCCATCTAGTCCACTCCGCTATTCAATCATGGCTGATGAGCATTTCAACTCCACTTACCCGCATTCTCCCTGTAGCCCTTAATTCCTTGTGACATCAAGAATTTATCAATCTCTGCCTTGAAGACATTTAGCGTCCCGGCCTCCACTGCACTCTGCAGCAATGAATTCCATAGGCCCACCACTCTCTGACTGAAGAAATGTCTCCACATTGCTGTTCTGAATTGACCCCCTCTAATTCTCAGGTCCTAGGGTCCTAGTCTCCTCGCCTAATGGAAACAAATTTCCTAGCGTCCACCCTTTCCAAGTCATGTAGTATCTTGTAAGTTTCTATTAGATCTCCCCTTAATCTTCTAAACTCCAATGAATACAATCCCAGGATCCTCAGCCGTTTCTCGTATATACAGTCAGTTCTTCTATAAAACAATGGTTCTGTTCTTAGGCAACCCTGCATTACAAAAAAAAATCACACTTTTAGAAACAGCCCTTAACGTGTTCGCATTGTAGCTAACACACGTTTCAAACATTCACATTTTAGAAACAACGTCCTCAGTCCATCAATCGCGTTGACAACACGTATGTGTTGACCTATGTTGAATTTTACACTAAATGTGAATGATTTTAGTTTGAAAAAAGACAATCATCAATTTATAAAAGAGCAATGCAGTCATGCAAATTTGAGACTGAGTTGCAGATGTACTGAAGAAAACATCGACATTACAATTCAAATTAGTAAATGACAACACATTCTAAAGAATCCAGTAAATGATAGTTTCAGGGAAATAGTAAAATTATATCTATTTAATTCAGGACTGAATCAAATAATGTGTTCATTTTTTTAAAAGTGATTTGTGAGGTAACTGAGCTATTAATATAAATCGACTGGACAACTTTAATTCAATCATCCCAGTCCAGATAAAAGTAATACCATGCAGCTCTCTGCAAAACGCATGATGTTATGAACAACAGGCATCGTAGTCACTATGGACATTAACCATAACGATTCTTGAAGTTAAATATTTGATCTGTGATTTGGTCAAACAGGTAATTCAATATTTTTTAACACAGCGAATGGCACTCATGCTGATCAATCATTCAGCGATCAATGAAGTGCTGCTCTTTGGCATTTAACGGAGGCACTTAGCTGGGTTATCACATCAAAGGCAACAGGAGCCTGCTGTATATAGTGCTAGAAGTACTAAGCTTCACTTAATTGTAGACAGACCTCTGAGAAAGATGAACTGCAGTTTCTGTCAAAAGTATCTCTCTCTCTGACATGAAGTCACAGCCGAGATTATTAGAAATTGGTGGAGGAAAACAATTAAAATGGCCATGAACCTTGGTGAGACCACGTGCTGCATACAGTTCTAGACTCCATGATTTTACTTGAAAAGACACTCAATGAGCTAAAATAAAGATTTATAAATAAACTATCGTCACTATGAGGTTATAACAATCAGTCAAGGCTGAGCAGCCTGAGAAACAGAAAGCAAAGGGATTGGCTAATAAAATTCCTGAAAATTATCAAGGACTCACAAAAGTAGATCCAGAGATGTTTTCATAGTCTGTGTACGTGTGTGTGTGTGTGCATGCATGTGCATGTACGGGATAGAGAGTAAATGTCATACATACATGATGGTCATCAAAACCTTTAACAGGGATCAGGAGAAACCTTTTTTTTTATTTTACACAGTGGTTAGGAAGTACCACAGCAAATAGTTGTTACACATTCAACTCAGGAAGAGCTAAATAAATACATGGAGGAAGGAAGGAATAGAAAAATAAGCAGGTTGGGTCACCACAACTAGTTGCACTGAATGGCCTCTGAAACTTAGATATCTTCAACTTCTATGTTCCTATTCTCTTCAACTGATGCATCATTATTGCCCATTTCCTTCTTCTCCAAGATTCTTCCTCTGTCATAATTATCCAACTGAATTCAATAAAAATCAATTTGGAAGTTGAGTGTAAATTTGCTATTACCTGGTTGACACAAAAGTAGAGAAACTCTCTCAGTTCCTAACCTGTTAACACATCACTGGTTGTAACAAATAACACAAATATATAGTGTGTGTTGACTAATATCACATAGAAAACCATAGAAATTCTCAACAGAGTTTATGAAGACAGAAATCAAAATTAGAGTGATGCTGGAAAAGCATAGCAGGTCAGGCAGCATCCGAGGAGCAGGAAAATCGATGTTTCGCGCAAAAGCCCTTCATCATGATTCCTGATGAAGGGCTTTTGCCCAAAACATCGATTTTCCTGCTCCTCAGATGCTGCCTGACCTGCTGTGCTTTTCCAGCACCACTCTAATCTTGACTCTGATCTCCAACATCTGCAGTCCTCACTTTCGCCTTATGAAGACAGAAATAGAATTAATGTTGCAAACTGATGAATTTTCGTCCGATTTGTAGAATCAGCCAGAATTGTTCATCAATTTATTTTCTCTATGGATTTTGCCAGACCTGCTGCATATTTACAGCATGTCCTACTTCAACTATAGTAACAACCTCTACTTCCTTCCACACAATGATCAAAATGAACATATTTAGGTTAAAAAACACTGCATGTATATCCATCTTTAGTGTCCTTGAGGCATTTCAAAAAAAACATCTTTACAGCCAAAAAATAAAGCTTTTTCAAGTGTATTCATAATTGTAATTTTTTTAAAAATTCACTGATGGGACATTGTTGTCACTAGCTGGGTCAGCATTTATTGCCTATTCTTAGCTGCCTTTGAGAAGGCAGTGGTTAGCTGCATTTTTGAATTGCTGTAATCCATGTGCTGAAGGTAGACCAAGGTCATAACTGCAGTACATGATCAACTACAGCATTGTGCAGTGGCATCTTCAGGATGTACAAATCAGCTGTGCGATGCAAGGTGCAGAATGTTAGACAAATTAGAAACCAATCACAGCAATTTTTCAAATTGATGTATCACACACAAATGACCAATAGCAGTCCCAATTCCTTTCAATGCAGCTAAACTGAGTCACATCACTTGCTATAAGCAGTTTCAGCACACATTTCATGAAATGCTGAAAGCTAGGCACAGCATTAGATGGAGATGGCATTGCAAAGTGGGACAAATTTAAAAGCATTGCCATTGAAACAGCAAACACACTTCATCAGAATTAGTTTGGTGAAAATTTTGCAGGCTGACAATTTGAAGAATTTCCAGCATTTGCTGGCAAAACCAGATTACAAATCTCAAACCAAGCCCAGGCAATGCTTCTGATGACAACTGCGCTGGGTAGGTCATGTAGCTCGAAAAATGTGTCACATTTTGAGACACCCACTGTATGGAGAGGTAACAGTCAGCAAAATAAAAGCAAGCACAACAATGACATGCTTAAGTGAAACCTCAAATGGTGTGGCATCGAACCTGAGGAATGGAAGAATCAGTCTGAGAAGGAATTCACTGTAGACCCCAGAACCATTTATTTTCAATCTTTTTGACAAGAAGTAATGTCAACATCAGATTGCCATCCATGAACAATACCATCTGACCATGTTGCAACACAAGTTCCAATATTCCAACTGTTCCAAACTGAAGAGTTATGACTGCGGCATTTGACAAGAATTGGTATAATCTTTCCAAGATAATGGTCAACCCAAAAAGTTTGAAACTTCTGAGAAGCTGTCAATGTTATCTTATTTCTTTGTCTAGTGTTATAGACAAGACCAGATCCCCTCAAAATATATTCAGAAGGTAGCCGAGACTTTAACTTCTTATTTTAAAGGTAAATGTGAGGGGCTGTGTTCCAAATGCAATCATGTTAGTTAAATTACTCAACATTAAGCAAAACATAATTTATTCAAATATTATAATTAAAATACAACAAAAGAAAGAAGAATTTGGAATAACTTAACTCTACTGGAAAACTTAACAGGATAATAGATACAGTAACTACTACTAATTAACTGTTCCAATACAGTAACTTCCCATAAACACATCCTTGGCAAGAGATAAATTCAGAAATCAGATTTTGTCTCACATGCAATCCAGTAGTCCAGGAAAACAACCCTCAGCTTTTGGCTGTAATCTAGAGAGGGGAAAAATAGTTTCCACTTCTTGAATATCCCAGTACTAACTGTTGCTAAAAACTAAAAGGTAAAAATCCCTGTTCCTGGGTGGGAGCTTGACCACACCCATTCAGGCTGTTTCTATTGTTCCAGTTTTAAAAATTAAAACACATCCAAGGCTTCACAAGTTGTTTATCTTCTCATAGACTGCTCCTTCCTGTCCCTGATCTCTCTCTCTCTCAAAGAAACCAGGACAAAACACATTTCTGAAAGCCACAGCATCATGACACTAGTGTGTATAAACTAAACAATCAAAAGTGCAATTTGCTTTTATTCTCTCACAGGGAAGACAGTGAAAGAGAAAGTGAGGAAGAGAATGTTTGAAAGAGAGAGACTGTGAAATGCAGAGAGTTAAAAAAAAGTTGCAAGAACAAAAGACGAAGGGAGAGAATGTGATAAAGAGGGAAAGGACTGTTAAACAGGCTGTGTGTGAAAAGGAAAGGGGTAGAAAGTTCTGGAAACATTGCTAATTATTCAGATTCAACTTTGCAATGCTAAAATTGCAATCACAGGGTTAATTAACAGAAACAGTTCAACTTCTTTTCCTAGCTTTTTCCTGGCATTAAAGGGTTAATTAATTCGTTCGGTAGAAGTTATACATCCTAATAGGAGGTCGGCAATGTCATTGCTAATATAATTTAATCTGGTTGATGCATCATCTCTGCTAGGCGTACACTCTATGATGAATCCCAGACGATTTCTTTACAAGTGGTGAGGGAATTATCTTGTGCTCTTGATTAAATGTACCCTTCAGGGTACTGATCCAAATGATCTTCCTCAGCAAACAACCCTTCGTTCCCATTTCACCTTAGTTTGCACACTGGTTTTATTCTCCCCATGCCTCCGATACATCCCCTATGCCAACTCAATGACTCCCCATTTCCCAGATCAGTAATAGTTTTCAACATTGCAATTAAATGGTAATTAAAATTTACAAAAAAAAATGCATTGACAAGACAGCTCCTGGGTTTAAACCAAACAGCAGCTTATAAAATGCCTTCAGCAGTGACAGTCCTCAACATGTTTATTTACCTTTAATGAGACATGAGTTTGCTCTTTCAAGATGAAGCAGTTATTAAATATGCTTTTAATCACTTTCCTCTGGGATTACAGTGCACTTTCCTTTGGGACTATGTAACATTAAAGCAATTGTCAATGGTTAATTAGCATGCAAACCTGAGCTGATGTTGGATTGTTTTATTGGGAATTTTACAAGGCTCTTTGAATGTTAATCTTTGTAAATTTCTCATATAGTGATTACTCAAGCTCCCCGCCGCTCAAGATTTTGTGTGAACCAGCCCTCACAAATCATCTAAAACTCAAACAAGGAAACGCGACTAGATTGGGTTGGGATATCTGGTCAGCCTGGACTGGTTGGACCGAAGGGTCTGTTTCCGTGCTGTACATCTCTATGACTCTATGACATGTGATTGACATGAAACAGCCAGCCACTTGCTTTTATGCAAACGGTTTGCTGATTGCTCCTTGTGTCTAAAGACAGATCTTCCTTGAAACAAAGGGAGTTTATTCTTCTGTCATGGAGTGGAAATACAAGTGGAGGAAAAATGTACGTTTTAATAATCAATATTCCATCACCTTTTCTCAATTTGACAATTTTTTTCTGTTTAACAGTCCACTTTTTTTTTGTTTTGATGCTCCAGATGTCTGCAGCATCTTTACTGATGGTTGTTAAATGTTATTTTCTATCTCCTGCAGTTCTGACTGATCCAGTGACATAATGACCCAATGGTACGAGCTGTAACTAGTCTTCTCACTAAGCAGTTCAGCATTTGGTGGGTTCAGATAAGTAGAACCGTGCTAATTCACTCACCTATCATTAAATTAGTGGGAAGGTAAACTGCTGACTAGCTGCATGAAACGTTGCAGCAGAAATTCACAGAGAGACACGAATCATTGTCCCTTGATAATGTAAATGTATTTTCTTGTCTTTATGGACCCTTTATCTTGTGAAGATCAGTAAAAAAAAAGCATGTTACCTGCCTGGATTATGTGATTCACTGCTTCAGTGAATATACTGCTTTGTAGTGATGGTAAACCTGAAGATATATTCCAGTCGCAGGCTACATAAGCCACAAGGGGTCTGTCTGAAGTTTACACTGTGTTGATGATATGCCAGGTGGCTATTGAATCAGTCAGTGGAACGCTTGTGTTAAAGTCTGTCAAAGTTTGTGCAAAGCCCTCATGTGCAAGTCATTGGATTCTGTCCTGCCAGGTTAAAAGAAAGCCAACAAAGTATTTAAGTTTGATAGCAATTTCCACAAGTTCAGGATATGTTTGAAAGCTGCAGCCAATTTGTGCAAAGTTCCCACAAACAGGATGGTGTTATTGACCCAGATATTCTAATGGCACTATAACTCTTTCTGCAGTTTTGAGTGCTGTTAGTCATTGCAGAATTCCCAATGCAGTAACTCCAAGGGAATTGCTGTGTAAAATTGAACATCCTGATAGGTAATTCTCCTGTCTGTAGAATCCTCTGAAATGGCCCCTTAAACTTCAAGAGATTTCCAAGCATTGTGACTCACTTACCCAGAGAACAATAAAGGATTAAAAGCCCATTCCACCACCTGATTAAACAGAAACCCTACATCACCAATGATCTCCTTTCCTCAGCCCTCTACTAGACTAACCCATTACATGTCCCAGTTCTGAGGAAGGGTCACTGAACCAGAAACATTAACTCTGATTTCTTTCCACAGATGCTGAGCTTTACCAGCAATTTCTATTTTTGTTTCTGATTTCTAGCATCTTTTGATTTTTACCTGATATGTCCCACCCTGGCCGCAGTTCCCCTCACAAACTCAGCAAAGCTGCAGAGACACAATATGACTAAACTGACACACCCAACCCAGCTTAACCCACACGGATTCAACAGAGCCCTCTTCTCAATCTCCCTGGACCCAACACCATCTCTTCCCCAACTACCAAACCAAACCCTCTCCCAGACTCTACATAACCTTGATAGGCTGTCCGCACTGCTGCTCCTGCACCTCCATCTCCTGACAGACAACATGAACCCCTCACCAACACCAAAGCATTAATATCTCACTGATATTGTATGTCCTTATCGTCTGAAACCGAGCACATCCATATCACAATAAGAGTGTTCCAGCCAAAGGCTTCAAGCATTGAAAATAGGATATGATAGATGCAGGTACACTGACAACATCCAAAAGACGTTTGGACAGGTACATGAATAGGAAGGCTTTAGAGGGATATGGGCTAAACGCAGGCAAGTGGGAGTTGTTTAGCTTGGGAAACCCTGGTCAACAAGCAAGAGGCTGGAAGAACACAGCAATCCAGGCAGAATCAGGAAATAGAGAAGTTAACATTTTGGGTTTAACCCTTCTTCAGGACTTAGGATGGGTGTGAGGGGAGCTAGAGATAAAGGGAGGATGGGGGAGGGTTTTGATTGGGGAGAAGGACTAAGCGTCTGTTTCCGTGTGTGATCAAGACTCTGTTCCATTACTGTATACAGAGGAACTTCAATCATCTGAACGTCAATAATCTGAATTTTGGGTTATCCGAACAAGATCACAAGGTCCCGATGCTTGGCTAAACTGTATTATTCAGCGTTGGATTATCCAAACAAAATACTCCCCACCAGTGTCATTCAGATAATCGAGGTTTCTCTGTACTTATACTAAAAAAAATTCAAATGATTCCTCAGCCCATTCTGTACATGAATGAGCATGTTTTCCCTGCTAATAAAATTCTATGAGTTGTCACGGCTGCAATAACACATCAAGTTCCACACCTCATTATGCATTCTGCCAGTTATCTCCTTGGTGAGCTGGTTGAAGGTTAATAATGCAATGCGTTCTGACTGAACAGATTTCTCTTTATCTCTGTGTTTGCCTTCATCATTGTTCTTCAATATCAAACTTCAATCAAGTCGAATGTTTTGTTCCGCAATATTATGTCTACCTCTGCTGGCCAAAAGAGAATGCGGATTCCAAAGGCAAAAGATTTAATTGAAGCCAACACAAAGTAGCCATCATAAGTTGAGCTGCCACTTTCTGAACATCCATGTTTCCATTATATTCTTAAAGCAACAAGATTTGGCATGTTGCACATCACAAACATATCTTGAGGAATAAAAAGCAGTTCTGAGAATGGAAAATCCCACAGCAAGTTATCTTTTTGCATTCAGCTTGAGGATTATAGATTCTTCTACTTTAAAGGAACAGTTCAGTAGCTATTTTTGGCTTTAGAGCTAGTTTAAGTGTAAGAATATAAAGCAACAATGACGCGCTGAAGATAAAGACGTTGAACTAAAAGAGTGAAAAGCTCAGTGAGAGAATAGTACATTTGTCCCAGATTAATGGAGAATGCCACTTACCAAACAGATCCGCAGTGTGCAATGTCCGAATATGAGGTGAAGAAAGCACAAATTAAACAAATATGTGCACAGCAAACAAGGGCAAAAGTCCAAGCAAGATTTCATGAATAAATTGAGAGATGAAAATTAATCTAAAACTTAAAATGTTCAATCTCAAAGTTCTTCATAAAATGGGGGTACTGTAAAGATCGGTGTACATTTTAGACAGATTAGAAAAGCCTAATAAGAAATGAAAAAAAGAGTATTTGGTGATGCAAAAGGGAACACAAACAACCTTGTCTGATAAAATAGTCAAGCTAGCTATGTGAATCCAATCAAGCAGTGGGAACGGCAAAGCAATAATATTGAACAGAATCACAGAATTGCTATGGCATGGATAGAGGCCATTCAGCCCATCGTATCTGCACCAGCTTTCTGAATGAGCATTATGACTGAGCACCATTCTCCTGCATTCTTTCCATAACCCCACACATAGTTCAATAGAAACAAAGTCCTCCTTGAATGCCTCCAATGAACTTGCCTCCAGCACACTTTCAGGAGTGCATTTCGGACCCTAACAACTCAGTGTGTGAATAAGGTTTTCATCATCGCATTTGTTTCTTACGCAACTTAAGTTAATTTTTGTTAACCTGCGACTCCTGGTTCAATCCTTTTACGGTTTCTTACTATCTACTCTTTCCAGGTCCCTCATGATTTTGAAAACTTCCATGAAATCTCCTTCCCAACTTTCTTCTCTCTGAGGGAAACAATCTCAACTTCTCTAGTAATAGCAAAATACTGCAGATGCTGGAAGTCTGAAGCAAACACACAGAATTCTGAGGATAATCAGCAGGTCTAGCCACATCTGGGGAGTGAAAAACAGCATTAATGTTTCAAGTGTTGTCCAAATATTCTTCAGAACTAACAGCAATCTTA
Source organism: Hemiscyllium ocellatum (assembly GCF_020745735.1). NCBI lineage: Eukaryota > Metazoa > Chordata > Chondrichthyes > Orectolobiformes > Hemiscylliidae > Hemiscyllium > Hemiscyllium ocellatum. Next base: position 27,129,277 of record NC_083421.1, on the reverse strand, counting down.
TAAAAATTCAAATATTTTTCAATCAACAATAACTTTACAGATGCTCAAACCTCATTGATAGGTCTCTCTGGTTCTGCTTATGCCTACTTCAGTGATTTTTCTCTCTGAAAGAAAGCTGTACATTCTCTGAACTTCTTGATGGGTCACTCTGTGAAAAGTGACCCTGTTTCTATCTTTTTTCTTCCTGTGTCATACCTACCAGAATATTTTGACATCTTTCTGTTCTCAATAGGATTTGATCACCATCATTTGTGATAATTTGTATTCCAAAGCATTCATTCAGGCAAACCCTGATGTCCAGTAATGATCTTTTGAAATAAATGGTCATAACGCAGTGCTCCAAGGATATCAATTGTAAACATTTACTTTACTTAAAAGTGCTCAACAAAATTTGACTGAAATTGTTATGTAGAGGCCCTCACCATTTTTCTTTTATTTTTCTGATTTTTTTTGGCTGGAAATGTGAGTTGAGGATAAGGTTATTTGGACTTTGATAAGCTGCATATTTTAAGAAAACAAATGCAAACGTTTGCTATTCATGACTGGCCTGAAAGAACACAGTGGATGATTTGGCACCAAGTGTGCTGTCATTCCTAGGATTGCCCACTGGCTAAATATGATTTGGTTTATTAAGTGAGAAATGGTGCTGACCAGCCAATCATATAGTATATTGATTTTAAAAATATTGGATCTGACTGGTTCTGGCAGTTGCAGAGTGATATCAGAAGCTTTGGGTCTGGCTGCTGCTTTTAACTTTTTATAGATTTCTGTGCAGTTAAAGGAATGTTGCAGGTTCTGAGAAAAGAATTCCAGTCTTTAAGAAATATGTAACTAATTCTGGAAATATACAGGTATTATTTGCATTTACCAGTGACTTCAAATTTAGATATACAGTTACGTTCCTAGGAACAGCTCATTATTGAAGAATTGCATGAAGGCATTGTTTGAAATTGTTTAATGGAACTGGCCAATTACAATTCTTTTATTTTCTTCTCATTTATCCCTTAGAATCTCGGAGCAAGAATAATACATTATTAGATTACATTCACTACAATGTGGAAACAGGTCATTTGGCCCAACAAGTCCATACTGACCATTCAAAGAATAACCTACCCAAACCCATTTCCTTCTGACTAATGCACCTAACACTATGGGCAATTTATCATGGCCAATTCACCTAACCTGCACATCTTTGGACTGTGGGAAGAAATCGGAGAACCTGGAGGAAACCAAAACAGACACGAGGAGGATGTGCAAACTCCACACAGGCAGTCACCCGAGGCTGGAATCAAACCAGAGTTCTTATTATCATAGAAAATAACGAGATTATCTTGTTTTCTGAGCTTTGTCCCATTGAAGTCACAGTATTTATAATAAATTGATATTTTTTGTTTAAATTATAAATTTAGCGTCCAAGATTCATACATTCTGATTAGGAACAATGAAACGATTTTGAGGGTCATTGACTATTTTAATTTTACTGTGTTGGGAATCCTGGGAGAGTAAGGCTTCTTTTATCTTGCTATCCCTGCTCATAACAATTGGAAATTAACTGGAAAGGAAGAAAGCTGAAACAATAGCTTTGATCAGTCCAGAAGAGATTAAGAAAAGGTAAGGTTCAGAGATCAGAATTATTCTAAATCAGAGCTGCAGTGATTGTTTAACAAGAAAGGGCTCATAAAATCTTCAGCTTATTTTTCTCAGTCCCAGATGTAAGTATGATTATTCTACATAAATAAATTTTGGCATTATAATCTTACTAACATTAGTTTTATTGATTGTTGTAATTAATGTAAATAAATAAAATAGAATACAGTATTCTAACCTTTATATGTTTGTCTTTGCACTCTATTCCTCTCCCCTAATCTTTCCCTTAGTTCTCCTCACCTGTTCCTCCTTCAGCTCCCCACTTCACCCCTCCCCACCTTTGTGATCCCACTCGCTCCACGCACTTTCCACTTCTGCACAAACCCACTCCATTCTTCTGCCACCCCCCCCCCCCCCACTCTTTCACTCCCTCTGTATAGACTGGGAAAGGGGGACGAGGGACCAATCCCAGCCTGGGGGAGGGGGCCAGTCCCAGCTTGGGGGAGAGGGCAATCCCAGCATTGGGGAGGTAGGTGGGGTGAGGGCAAGGTGGGGTGAGGTCAAGGGGGGGCGGGTGAGTCTTGGGCCTGGGGAAGGTTGACCAGAGTTCCAGGTCTTTGACCCAGCTTCACTGAAGGAACAGCGATGTACTCCTAAGTCAGATTGGACTGTAGAAGGTGGGCAAAGTGGATGTGGTTACCCATCCAGGGTGGGAAGAGTTGGAAGTGAACCCTTTCTGGGTGAGTACAGTGGGGGTATACCCTTCCTGGGTGGGCACAGAGAGGGTGCACCCTTCCTGGGTGGGCACAGTGGGGGTGCACCCTTCCTGGGTGGACACAGTGGGGGTGCACCCTTCCTGGGTGAGCACAGTGGGGGTGTGCCCTTCCTGGGTGAGCACATTGGAGGTGCGCCCTTCCTGAGTGGACACAGTGGGAGTGCACCCTTCCTGGGTGAACACAGTGGGAGTGCACCCTTCCTGGGTGAGCACAGAGGGAGTGCACCCTTCCTGGGTGAACACAGAGGGAGTGCACCCTTCCTGGGTGAACACAGAGGGAGTGCACCCTTCCTGGGTGGGCACAGTGTGAGTGAGGTAAGCCACTCGGGGATAAAAAGGAAAATACTCCGTTAGACTTGATTACTTTTATGTTTAACACAATGCAATTGATGCTTATATTTCTGCACACACATTAACAAGCCGCGATGACTTTGAAATATTCATGTTGCCTCACAAATTTAATGAGCTGTCATCACTTTCAAATGCCTGCAGGTTTGAGGTTGATCATCTGTGATCAGTATTCATTCTAAATTGTACTCTAACGTTAACGTCCGTTGCAGTTTTGAGCACGATAGTACACTCCATTTTTCTGGTAAGATAGTTAGGACACCTTGTTGCTCAGCAACCTCTTTCTTTCACTCTCTTTTCTTGTCTTTCAAAACAGTGAACTATCACTAAAAGGTTTTCTTCAAAAACTCATCTAAACGCAGGTAAACAAACTGAATGCAGAACTGCCACCAATCACAGAACTCGAAGTGAAACTAAAACAACCATAACATATGTAATAGAGAAATACAAATCAAACCTAAAACTGGCTCTGTTCACTCCAAGTAATAATAATATAAGGTATCTTTATCATAGTAGCATATCCCTTCATAATAGTGAATCAGATAGAAGGCTTACTTGAGAGAACAAGGCCCACAAACCTGCCCCAATGTTTGTAAGATCAGTCTTGATCTGATTGTGGTCTCAGAACCAATTTTGTTCTCTGACCTCTTTCATCCCTCACAAAGTGTGTCTGGCAACATGTCTACTCATCTCAACATTGAATTTTTAAAGTCCCACCACCCTCTATGTAGCATCTTTCACAAACTTAGAGCATCAGCAATCTTTTCCACACTGTAGTGGTTCTGTTCGCCGAGCTGGAAGTTTTTGTTTCAAACGTTTCATCCCCTGGCTAGGAGACATCATCAGTGCTCTGGAGCCTCCTGCGAAGCGCTTCTTTGATAGCAGGAGGCTCCAGAGCACTGATGATGTCTCCTAGCCAGGGGACGAAACGTTTGCAACAAAAACTTCCAGCTCGGCGAACAGAACCACTACAACAAGCACCCGCGCTACAAATCTTCGCACAAACTTTGAACTTTTCCACACTGCCAGGTACTTTGGAAATGTAAGTGAAACTTAGATCTGCACGCAGGAGCTTGACCATATCCAGCGCCATCTTCCATTAGAACATTGTAGGGTTGGGGATTGTAACATAATCCCCATTGAGATTAAACTTGAAATAATTTCAGTGATAAACAGGTCACAGTGAACTGCCAGTCCATCTTACAATCTGTCATAAATAGGGTGAGGTATTAAAAGGGCTGCAGATGCATCATCACAGTTACACATTTCTTAATCTTGTATCTATGCAGAAATAACACGGGTTTCCATGTGTATAACATGAATTTTAAGAAGTCTGTTTCATGCCTCTGCATTAACTTTCCAGGTCTTTATACAGCTTTGTTAATTTTCTCAGTCCATATCCAGCCTCAACTAATCAAGTGCAGTGTTCTTGAATAGTAAACAGCCACTCATAATCAAATTCAGAACAATTGAACATTACAATCATTGTTTTGCAATTCTGCCAAATTCAAATACCACGCTGCAGAGTCTTACATTTTTTTTATTCAAATGCAGAACCCTGCATCCACATACAAATTATTTATAATTCTAACCTTCACCCTTCAAACCTATCACACAAGAAACAATTTGGAGATTCCAGCACTTGAGATTAATCAGTCTGGTGTCCAACTCTTATCTCCTCGCCATGACCTCAAGTGCACTTCTACCCTTCAATATAGTTTCCAGTGGGGACTATGATTTTTCTGGCTGCTATTACTGTCTTTCTAAATGCTTCTCCATCTTATCTGTGATGTCAAACTAGCACCAGGGAGGCAACAGTTTTACAGCTGCTTGTCACAGATTAAACAAAATGATCAATTCCCTTGACTCTTGGATCTCCCTCATTACTGCCCTTCAGTTATTTCAACACCCTAGATATCGAGTCCAACCTTTCCTGTCTCTTGCTCCATTATGTTATCATCTCATGAGAACCATCTTCAGTCAGTCATTATCATTGACCCCTCAGTTACGTCGAACACATCTAGGGGTTTGCTGCTATGAAACTAGGTTAAACCATGACAAGTATGCACATGCTCCATATTATGCAGCTGTGGCCTGTAAAGAGAAGAGGCCAGTATCTATATAACAGATTTTGTTCATAGTACATGAAACGTCACCTCAATGATATAGGTCTGTCTTCCAGCCTTTTATATAGCTATGTTTGTGTTTCTGAGTCCACATAGAAATGACAATGTCCTTCAAAAAAGAAAATTCATCATTATTTTCTTGTTTGAGCAACAAGTGATTCTAAATCCATGTCAATGTGCTTGATTCTTAGCTCCCCTTGGAAATATCCTAAAAGTGAGGTGTGACTGTCAACTCTTTACATCAAGACTTCATAGTGTCATAGAGTCCTATGGCATGGAAACAGGCCCTTTGGATCAAACTGGTCCATGCTGACCAAAATGTCCAATAATGCTAACACCATTTCCCTGCACTTGGCCCGTATCATTCTAAACCTTTCTTATCCACGTAATTGTCCAAATGCTTTCACCTGTTGTTAAAGTACCCGCCTCAACAAATTCTGCTTGCAGCTCCACATGCGTTCCACCCTCTGTGTAAAAGGTTGCCCCTTGGTTCCCTTTTATCTTTTCCCCTCTAACCTTAAACTGATGCCCTCCAGTCTGCAATTCCCCAACCCTGGCAAAAAGACTGAGTGCATTCATCCTATCCAAGCCTTTCATGATCTTATACACATCTATAGGATTTCCCCCTTAGTCTCCTACACTCTAAAGGAAAAAGTCCTAGCTTGTCCAACCTGTCCCTCTAACTCAGTCCCTTCAATCCTGGAAACATCCTTGTCAATTCCTTCTGCACTCTTTTCAGTTTAATAACAACCTTTCTATAGCAAGGTGACCAAAACTGAACACAATATTCCAAGTACGGCCTCACCAACATAACTTCCCAACTTCTGTACTCAATGCCCTGACCAATGGGGCCAGTGTGCCAAAAGCCTTCTTCACTGCCCTGTCTACCTGTGAGTCCACTTTCAGAGAACCATAAACCTGAACGCCAAGATTCCTCTTTTCCACTACATTCCTTAAGGCCCTACCATTCTCCATGAAACTCCTACCTTGATTTAACTTTCCAAAATGCAAGACCTCACATTTATCTGTATTAAACTCCATTTGCCATTTCTCAGCCCACTTCCCCAGTTGATCAAGGTCCTGCTACAGTTTCTGACAACCTTCCCCACTGTCCACGATACCGCCTATTTTAGTGTCAACAGCAAACTTACTAATCCTGCGTTGTACATTCTCATCCAAATCATTGATGTAGATAACAAACAGCAATGGGCCCAGCACCGACACCTGAGGCACTCCAATAGTCACAGGCCTTCAGCCTGCCAAGCATTAGAACATAGAACATAGAAAGATACAGCGCAGTACAGGCCCTTCTGCCCTCGATGTTGCGCCGACCGAATCCTACCTAACCTACACTAGCCCAAACCTTCCAAATGCCTATCCAATGCCCGCTTAAATGACCATAAAGAAGGAGAGTTCACCACTGCTACTGGCAGGGCATTCCATGAACTCACAACCCGCTGTGTAAAGAATCTACCCCTAACATCTGTCCTATACCTACCACCCCTTAATTTAAAGCTGTGTCCCCTAGTAACACCTGACTCCATTAGCGGGAAAAGGTTCTCAGTGTCGACCCTATCTAAACCCCTAATCATCTTATACACCTCTATCAAATCTCCCCTAAACCTTCTCTTCTCCAATGAGAACAGCCCCAAGTGCCTCAGCCTTTCCTCATAAGATTTTCCTACCATTCCAGGCAACATCCTGGTAAACCTCCTCTGCACTCGTTCCAATGCCTCCACATCCTTCCTATAGTATGGCGACCAAAACTGCACACAATACTCCAGATGAGGCCGCACCAGAGTCTTATACAGTTGCAACATGACCTCAGGACTCCGGAACTCAATTCCTCTACCAATAAAGCCCAGTACAGCATATGCCTTCCTCACAGCACTAATTACCTGGGTGGCAACTTTCAGAGATCTGTGTACATGGACACTAAGATCCCTCTGCTCATCCACACTACCAAGTAGCCTACCATTAGCCCAGTAATCCATCTTCTTGTTACTCCTACCAAAGTGAATGACTTCACACTTAGCTACATTGAATTCCATTTGCCACATTTCTGCCCAGCTCTGCAACTTATCTATATCCCGCTGTAACCTACCACTTCCTTCCTCACTATCCACAACTCCACCGACTTTTGTGTCATCCGCAAACTTGCTTACCCAGCTTTCAAGCCCTTCCTCTAGATCATTTATAAAGATAACAAAAAGCAATGGTCCCAAAACAGATCCTTGTGGTACACCGCTAGTAACTGCACTCCAAGATGAACATAGTCCATCAACTACTACCCCCGTCTCCTTCCAGCCAGCCAATTCCTAATCCAAACCTCTAATGTATCCTCAATGCCATACCTCCGTAGTTTTAGCATTAGCCTACCATGGGGAACCTTATCGAACGCCTTACTAAAATCCATATACACAACATCTACTGCTTTACCCTCGTCCACTTCCTTAGTCACCTTCTCAAAGAACTCAATAAGGTTTGTGAGGCACGACCTGCCCTTCACAAAACCATGCTGGCTATCCTTGATTACGTTATTCCTATCCAGATGTTCATAAATCTTATCCCTTACCATTCTCTCTAAGACTTTGCCCACCACTGAAGTCAGACTCACTGGCCTATAGTTACTAGGGCTATCCCTACTCCCTTTCTTGAACAAGGGGACCACATTCGCTATCCTCCAGTCCTCTGGTACTATTCCCGTTGACAATGACGACATAAAAATCCAGGCCAATGGCTCTGCTATCTCCTCCCTAGCTTCCCATAGGATCCTAGGGTAAATGCCATCAGGCCCAGGAGACTTATCTATTTTCATCCTCTCCAATATTCCCAGAACCTCTTCCCTGCATATTTCCAGGCCATCCATTCTAATCATTTGTGACTCCATATTCACATCAGCAACAGTGTCCTGTTCCTGAGTGAATACTGATGAAAAGTATTGATTTAGTGTCTCTCCAATCTCCTCCGTCTCCACACACAACTTCCCACTACGATCCTTGACTGGACCGATACCTACCCTAGTCATCCTTTTATTCCTGACATACCTATAGAAAGCCTTTGGGTTTTCCCTAATCCTACCAGCTAAAGACTTTTCATGTCCCCTTCTCGCTTCTCTTAGCTCTCTCTTTAGATCCTTCCTGGCTACCTTATAACTCTCTATCGCCCCAACTGAACCTTCATGCCTCATCTTTACATATGCCGCCTTCTTCCCTTTCACAAGGGATTCCAATTCCTTACTAAACCACGGCTGCCTCACAAAGCCCTTTACACCATGCCTGACTGGTACATACTTATCGAGGACACGTAGTAGCTGCTCCTTGAACAATCCCCACATCTCATTAGTGTTCCTCTCTTGAAGCCTGTTTTTCCAATCCACACATCCTAAGTCATGCCTCACTGCATCATAATTTCCCTGCCCCCAGCTATAACTCTTGCCCTGCGGCGCACACTTATCCCTCTCCATCACTAGAGTAAAAGTCACCGAGTTGTGGTCACTGTCCCCGAAATGCTCACCTACCTCCAAGTCTAACACCTGGCCTGGTTTATTACCTAGAACCAAATCCAGTATAGCCTCACCTCTTGTCGGCCTGTCTACATATTGTGTCAGGAAACCCTCCTGCACACATTGGACAAACACCGACCCATCTAATGAACTCGAGCTATAGCTCTCCCAGTCAATATCTGGGAAGTTAAAGTCCCCCATAACAACCACCCTGCTACCTTCACTCTTTTCCTGAATCATCCTCGCAATATTATCCTCTACTTCTCTAGGACTATTAGGAGGCCTGTAGAAAACACCTAACAGGGTGACCTCACCTTTCCTATTTCTAACCTCAGCCCAAACTACCTCAGATGGCAAGTCCTCTTCCATCGTCCATTCCACTGCTGTAATACTATCTTTGACAAGTAATGCCACACCTCCCCCTTTTTTACCCCCATGTCTGATCCTACTACAACATTTAAACCCTGGAACCTGCAACAGCCATTCCTGTCCCTGTTCTAACCACGTCTCTGTAATGGCCACAACATCGAAGTCCCAGGTACCAACCCACGCTGCAAGTTCACCTACCTTATTTCTTATACTTCTGGCATTGAAGTATACACACTTCAATCCACCCTTCTGTTTACAGGCACCCTCCTTTGAGATCGCTGCATTATTCATAACCTCCCTACACTCAAGGTCCTGTACCCTAAAGCTACAGTCCAGGTTCCCATGCCCACTTCTTCCACTTTTACCCTCTGCTTCCTACCATCAAGCCAACTGTGTATCTAATTTGTCAGCTTGCCCTGGATTCCATGCGATCTAACCTTCCAGAGCAGTCTACCATGTCCAACCTTATCAAAGGCCTTATTGAAATCCATGTAGACTACATCCATCACCCTGCCCTCATCAACCTTCCCAGTCACTTCAACAAAGAATTCTAACAAATATTTGAGGCATGACCTGTCATGCGCAAAGCCATGCTAACTGCTCTTAATCAAACCCTATCTTTCTAAATGCATGTGTATCTTATCTCAGAATCTTCTCAAATAACTTACCCACCACAGATGTGAGGCTTACTGATCTACAGTTCCCATGGTATTTTTTTGCAGCCCTTCTCGAATAAGGGCATATAATTCACCACCCTTCAGTCTTCTGGAACCTCACCCATGGCTACCAATGATGCAAAAAATATCAGCCAGGGCCTCCATAATTTCTTCATTAGCCTTTTTCAATGTTCCTGGATATATCTGGTCAGGACCAGGAGATTTATCTGGCTTTATACATTCTAATACATCTAACACCTCCTCTACTGTGATACAGATTATCCCCAAGAAATAACCATGAACTTCCCCAAGTTCCCAAGTCTTTATGTCTTTCTCCACAATAAACACAGAGGAGAAATATTCATTGAGGACCTCGCCCATCTCCTGCAGTTCTACACATACATGTCTACTTTAATCCTTGAGGGGTCTTATTTTCTCTTTAGTTATTCTTTTTCCTTTAATATACTTATGAACCTCTTTGAATTCACTCTAATCTTCTTAGCAAAAGTTATCTCATGTCCCCTTTTCACCCTCCTGATTTCCTTCTTTAGTAAATTCCTGTATTCCCTATAAACCCTTGATCCCAGCTGCCGGTACCTGAGCCACACCTCCTTTTTCTAGTCAAAGCCTCAATATCTCTTGTCATCCAGGGTTCCCTATTACTGTCAACCTTGCTTTTCACCATCACAGGAACATATAGATTTTGATCTCTAGCTATGTCACTTTTAAAGGCCTCCCACTTGCGGAGGTCCCTTTCCTATCAACCCTTGCCAGCTCTTGTCTAATTCCATCAAAATTTGCCTTACCCAATTCAGAACTTGAACCTGTGGACCAGTTTTGTCCCTCACCATAACCATATTAAAATTAATAGAAACTGTAGTCACTGGTCCCAAAGTGCTCCGCCAGTTTTACGTCCGTCACATGTCCTACCCTATTTCCCAAGAGTAGGTCAAGTTTTGCCCCTTCCCAAGTACAACCCACTGTATACTGCTAGAGGAAACTTTCCTGAATACACTTAACAAATTCCACCTCATCTAAGCCCTTAACACTCTAGCAGTCCCAGTCTATGTTTGAAAAATTAAAATCCCATATTATGAAACCTTATTGCTCCTGCAAGTCTCCTCAGTCCCCTTGCATATCTGTTCCTATAATTCCCGTTGACTATTTGGAGACCTGTAATACAACCTCAATGATGTCACCATCCCCTTCTTAGGGCTCCTTCATTTGATAGAGTGTGGCATCAAGGAGCCCAACTAAAACTAGAATCAATAGGAATCAAGGAGAAAACTCTTTGCTGGTTGGAGTTAAACCTGGGACATAAGGAGATGTGTTGTGATTGTTGGAAATCAGTCATCTCGGCTTTAGGACATCTCTGTAGGAGTTCCTCAGGAGCCACCTTCAGCTGCTTCATCAATGACCTTCCCTCTATTGTAAGGTCAGAAATGGAGATATCCACCGATGATTGCATTATGTTCAGCACCATTTGTGACTCCTCAGATGCTTAATCAGTCCATATTCAATTGCAGCAAAACCTGGACAATATCTTGGCTTGAGCAGACAAGTGACAAGTAAAATTCACGCCACATGATGCCAGGCAATGACCATCTCCAATAAGAGAAAATCTAACCCCCACCCTTTCACATTCAATAGTGTTACCATCACTGAATCTCCCACAGTCAACATCATGGAGGCTACAATTGTCCGTAAACACAATGGCTACAAGAACAGTTCAAAGGCTTGGAATATTATGGCGAGTAACTCACTTGATGCCTTGCCAAAGCCTGTCCACCATATACAAGGCACCAGTCAGGATGCTGATGGAATATTCCCTACTGGCCTGGAAGGATGCAGTTCCAACAACACTCATCCAGGGCAAAGCAACTCGCTTTACTGGCGCCATATCCACAAACATCCAATCCCTCTACCACTGATGCTCGGTACACACTGCCGCTACTATGTATAAGATGCACAGCAGAAGTTCACCAATGTTACTTAGGCAGCACCTTCCAAACACATGAAGGTGTTCACAAGATAGTGAATACATGGAAACACCACCAACTGCAAATTCCCCTCCAAGCCACTCACCAACCTGACTTGGAAATATATCACTGTTCCTTCGGTGTTGCTGGGTCAAAATCCTGGAATTCCCTCCCTCACAGCATTGTGGGTGTACCTATAGTACATGGGCTACAGCGATTCAAGAAGGCAGCTCACCACCACCTTCTCAAGGGCAACTAGGGGCAGGTCATAAAAGCTGGCCCAGTCAGCGCAGCCACATCCCACAAGTGAATGTTAGAAAGTGTCATTTAATTCATGGATAACTCGAGATGGATGACAATTGCTGATCTTTCCTGCAGTGACCACATTCAATGAAAGAACGAAAAAGGCTTAATAAATCAAGAACAATGAAGATCAAAGTAAACAGAGTCACATTTTCAAACAAAGGGCAATTGAACATGACAGCACACTAACAACTTAATTGCAGGCTGACAAACAAATTATAATTACTTAAATTGCTTGCATGCTTTGTGCACACTTTTTATGTTGGAGATCCATAGAATACCACAATGTTTCTTCAATTTAACTTACTTTTTTTATTTCTGTCCAATTCTTTTGATTTACGAGCAATAAATACAAGGGAACACAAAAATATAAAGCTACCCCTCCAAGCTACGCTCCATCCTGAACTGGAACTATATTGTTGTCTCTTCACTATTATAGCGACAAAAACCTGGAACACCTTCCAACCCACATCATTGATGCTCCTACACCACATATGTAAATATGCTGGTGTTGGACTGCGGTGGACAAAGTTAAAAATCATACAACACCAGGTTATAATCCAATGGGTTTATTTAGAAGTACAAGCTTTCGGAGCACTGTTCCTTAAATTCTGTGACCTATGAACCTGCCTGACAAAGGATTAGTGCTCAAAGAGTTTCTACTTCTAAATAAACTTGTTGGACTATAATCTGGTATTGAGTGATTATTAACTTTGTACACCACATAGAGTGCAGTGTCATATAGTCTCACCTTAAACCTACACCCTCTAATTCTGAACTCCCCCACCACAGGGAAAAGACCTTGGCTATTCACCCTATCCGTGCCTCTCATGATTTTATAAACCTCTATCCATAAGGTCACCCCTCAGCTCCTGATGCTCCAAGGAAAAATAGCCCGAGCCTCCCCAAAAACCCAAACCCTCAAGGGACATCCTTGGAAATGTTTTCTGCAAGCTATCAAGTTTAACAACATCCTTTTTATTGAAGGGCGACCAGATTCTACACAATATGTTAGAGGTCGCCGCACCAATGTCCTCTACAGGGTCAGCATGGCATCCTAACTCATTTACTTAATGTTCTGACCAACGAAGGCAAGCATGCCAAACATTAACTTCACCATCCTGTCTACCTGCAACTCCACTTTCAAGGAACTATGAACCTGCACTCCCAGATCTCTTTGTTCAGCAACACTGCCCAGGGCCCTACCGTTAAACGTATAAGTCCCTGCCCAGTAGTTTAAGAAGGGCTCACCACCATCTACTCAAGGGCTATTAGAGGGGAGAAAAAAATATTCACTTTGCCAGCAACATTCATATCGCAAAAATAGAATTTAAAACAAAGTATTAGCTGAAAGTTCCAGTGACCCAATTAATCCACAAACCAAGTAAATTTTGTGTCCATTATTAGATTCCCAAATGCATAGCTCTCGTGGTTTTGATTTGTTCTAATCAACCTGTTTATGGATATTATGACACACCTTTGGAATAAGTGTATCCTGTATCTCCTGGTCCAGGGCAGAAATGTCACCATTGTGTCACAAGAGGATCCCTTTGCTTTAGTTTTTTTTTATATATTTCATTTCAATCAACTATGGGTTTTTTTAAAACATATATATTACATAAACAGTGAGTCAGAAAAATAAAGAAACTGTTGAGAAAAGATTTTATTATTCTTTTTAGTTGTTTTTTCTCCACTGTCAGGAAAACCAATGTGGCTAATTGAATATTTACAAACAAAGTCTGTTAAGAGAAAAACTGTTTCCCTTTATCCTTCACCAGCAATTCACTTATCCTTCTGATTCAATTATCTATTAACATGTGGGACTAGATTTATCTGGTCGGCTGGATAAGTTGGATCGAAGAGTCTGTTTCCATACTGTTTTTGTCTATGACTGTATCTCTATGACTCTAACATACCAAGTCAAAAAGTGTGGTGTTGGAAAAGCACAGCAGGTCAGGCAACATCCAAGGAACAGGAGAGTCAATGTTCTGGGCATAAGCCCTTCATCAGGAAAGTGGAAGGGAAGGGGGCTAAGAGATAATTAGGGATGTGGGGGTGGGGTTGGGGGGGGTGGGGAGAAGGTAGGTGGGTTGGTGATAAGTGGATGCAGGTAGGAGGTAACTGTGATAGGTCATGGAGAGGGTGAAGCAGATAGGTGGGAAGGAAGATGGACAGGTAAGACAGTTCAAGAGGGCGGTGCCAAGTTGCAGAGTTGGATCTGGGAGGGGGGGGGTGGGGGGGAAGCATTTAGAAACTGGTGAAGTCACTGTTGATGCCATGTGGTTGTAGAGTCCCAAGGCAGAAGTTGAGGCATTCATCCTCAATTTTGCAGGCGGCTGTGATTGGACAGTGGAGCAGGGCCAGGATTTCTATGTCCTTGGGGGAAATGGAGGGGGAGTTAAAGTGGTCGGCCACAGGGCAGTGGGGCTGTTTTGTGCGTGTGTCCCAGAGAGTTTCCCTGAAACGGTCTGCGAGTTGGCATCCTGTCTCCCCAGTGTGGAGGGGACCACATCGAGAGCAACAGATGCAGTAGATGAGGTGGGTAGATGTGCAGGAAAATCTCCGTTGGATTTGAAATGATCCTTTAGGACCTTGGACGGAGGGAAGGAGGGAGGTGTGGGCACAGATTTTGCACCTAACATACAAAGCACATTGATGCATTGCAAAAAGAACAAAAATGATAGAACGCTAGGGAGAGAGGGAGGGGACTTAATTAAAATGGAGTTGGAGAAGAAAATAGCATTCCACCCCTCCCTGTGCCCGCCTCTCTCAAGGCCTCAAGAATTCTTCTGCTGGCTTAGATATTTTCAAATCAATCTGGCTGGAAATGCTATTATACACTAGTGAAGCAGATGGGACTTGAACCACACTCTCCTGGCTCAGAGGCAAGGATGCTAGCAATGTGCCACTAAATCCTTAAACTATTTATTCATTTTAATCAACCGCTCATTATGGTTTAGTTCATATATAGAAATACAAAACAGATGTGACCCAATTGAAATCAAGTACGTTTAAATATTCTTTGTCAGAAAACACCACTTAATTGTCAGGCAGTTTTGGAATCAATTCACCAGGAAATAACCTCTCCAAAAGAAATTTGATCTTTTTGAATCACTAGATTATAATAATACTTCAGTAATGACAAATAACTTTGAGCTGACTTTGGGATTATAGCAGAGTGATGATTTCTTCCAGAGGGGTGGACTGGGGCTGTTGTCATAGCAACAAAATCTACACAACACTGTCTAGGCGACAGTTAACATAAACTGCATGTGTTTGATATGATTGGGTCACTTGTGATTGTAAGTGTTCAGTGGCAGGGCTCTGAGCACAAACATTGCTACACAGCTTGAGAAGGAGTTACATAAATGGTCACCTTCAACTGCCCAATTCTAATCTTTTCTAAATACTCATTAGAGAGCTCTTAATGCTGAGCTGTAATCAAAGAACAAGTACTTTTCAAGTATTAAATTGTTGATTTTTTTTCAATTTAGATGAGGCGCTTTTCAGGCATGAGCTGAATTTTAAGTCGCGGAAGAGACAAACAGATATTGGGTTTGTTTACAGATCAGTGACAGCTCAGTAGGTAACTAACTCAAGTCAGAATTTTCAAAGGACTGAGGCCTTTGTTAACATGGAGGTAGGTTTTATGTCCTTTATAATGTGAATAAGTATGGGTCTAATGAAACACAAGACTTACAGAAGGGGAAGACAGGCCAAATAAAAGCAACAAAACCGAAGGGTGAATACACAGTGGGTTCTGCAATAACACTTGTTTCTTCGACATGAATTATCTTTAATGCATTTGAAGAATTTAGACCGTAACTTGTAGAACGCAAACTTTCCTTACCTGCATTTGCTTATAAGGTTATTCAGGCCCCATTAGTTTAAATGGTGCAGCTATTGAATCCCAGATTGCATGAGAACGGAATTATCGCATTTTATCAGAACCAACTGTACTGGTCATATTGGAGTTCCATTTCGAGGATATAAGATGAGTCAGTTTCAAGTTTTGCAGTGTTTTTTTTTCTACTGAGCTATCACTGAAGTTGCTTGCTCTCTTAATGGGAAAAGGGTTTTGCACGACACAAGAGATAGGGAGATGTCACAGGAGAACCAGAGGCCTGGTACCTAGGGCTGAGCAAACATAATTTCATCGATGCTGAATTGGATGGAATAGTCTTGGTGGTAGGTAGGATGTGTTTACTGAGAATAGCAGGAACAGGCTGACATGTTATACCATGTCTCCTTACTACAGTTATTCCAATCATGACACTTCAAATCCAGGACTCCCTTCATTGCTACAGTTATAGGAATGCAAAAGTATGTTGATAGAGATAAAGGGATCCACCAAACATGCCTCCCTCTCTGGCCGCAAGCAACTGGATGTCCCAGGATATGCACAAACATCTTTTTTACATACAATGTTCCTCAACTTGGATTAGAATGGACACTCAATTAAAACGTTCCTGCATTTGGAGAAGGCAAAAAAGGCATTAATTTAACATTTCATCCAATGAAAACAGTCACTCTGATAGTGCTTTATTTCACTGCCTAGAGATTCCATTTAAATCTTTGGAGTCTTGAACCCACAACCTTCAGATCGAAAAAGAAATTTAATGATGAGGACTTTTAACGATTATTTAACTTGCTTGTTGTGATTGCCATGGCGGACAGGCAAATACACCATGTGCGTATGGGAGCAGAAGCCTTGGCAGATATTCAACTGCTGTCGAGTGATATTTCTGCTGAAACTAACACACCAGTGTTATGGGCCAAACCAGACCACCCCAAAATATTTTAAGAAGGTAACCTAGACCCTAACATTTTCTTATTTTAAAGGTAGATGGGAAGTTCGATGTTGGTCAAACAACCCAACGTTAAGCGAAACAAAATTTATTTAAACATTATAGATAAAGCACAAACGAAAAAAATAGAACTTTGAATAACTTAACTCTATTGGAAAACTTAACCCAATAATAGATACAGTGCCTGTTTCTAATCAACTGTTCCAACAACCCATAAACACAGCCCTTGGTAAAATGAAGAATTCAGTCACAGATTCTCACATGCAGTTCTCTAATCCAGGAAGAAAAAGACATCGAGAGAAAATTCAGACAGAAAAGCAGCCAGGAGACATTCACTGAAGCTTCTAACTCTGTGGAGACACCAATTGCTTCTGGTGCTACTGAATAAACCAAACCCTGGAAATCCTGATCTGTGAGAGCTGGCCATACCCATTCAGGCTGTTTAAAAACAAACCCTGGGCAACCCAAAGTGTTTACTCAAGTGGTCTTAACTAGCCAGCTCAGTACCTCTCATTCAAAACAGGACAAAATACACATCTTAAAGCGACAACATCATCACACTCAGTCATCGATTGAAGTCACCTGCTACAAAATCTATTTCACACCATCAATTCTAAACATTTGTTCTAATCTATTCAGTTATTTTTTTTTCTGAAAACGTTATATTATTTCCTTCTGAACAGGTTGTATTGCCCTATTTTCCTTGTATACCTAACAATGCAGTAAAATGCACACGGTGAAAGCTTTATTGTCAATGCGCAGTTTTGGCAACTGAAAAAGAAGGTTGGGCAAAAGAATGGATTTTTTGAGCAATCTGTCTTTTCATCCTACCCATGCTACTGACAGAACAACACACTTCCCATTAAAGCCATGACAGTTCTTGATCACACTGGATATGGATTGTTATCCTCCATCAAATCAATAATGAGAATAACTCATATACAGTCTCAAGCAAGTGTTGTATTTTCAGCTCTGATGATGAGAAATCACACATTATCTCACGAGCATCGGACTGACTTCCAATGAGCACCTGAATGCTAAGGAGATAATACGGGATGCAGATGTCACATTAACTTCAGCACAATGCAATATAGCGCCAATTGATTCCGACTTCATTCCTACAAAATGAAATTTTCTTCCTGTTTAATATTAAGCTTTTGCACTTATGTTATTCTCAGTTACGACACCTATGAATTACTCTCTCTTACCCAACACCATGTGAATCAGATTGAGAATTGTACTGTGCATTTTTTCCAATTATAGCTACCATCTACGCATAGACCAGCTGAGGGAGACTGAGAGGAATACAGTAGTCACAGCAAAGAAGATTCATCTTTACCGATTGTGTAGTTTGATAAGTATCCCTGATTTAATAAATAGGTTGAATTACTTACATGAAAATATATTCAAATTAGCATCAATTTTAAGAGCACTGCTCCCAACTGTCATATTCATTGAGGTATTTTCAAAGTTCATCTTTGGCGTGGCTGGCGCTGATTCGGTCAGATCTTATTGCCCACAAGGTAGAACTGTGTGAGATGCGGAGGCAACATATGCACCTGCTACCAACTGTAGTCTCATGGGAGATATGCAGTATACCATTAAGGGAAAATGTTCAGGATATCATTGGCCTAACACGTCATATTGTCTCAGTATAAAGCTTTCAGTAAGGGTTGTTGTGGCACAATGCTGGTGTCCTTATCTCTTGACCCAAGGGGTCTGAATTCCAGTCCCATCTGCCTCAGAAATACATTAGGATATAACTAAACAAATTCATTAAACATATCATTCGAGCTCTCAGTCTCCACCTTACTGAGTTCTGTCCTGTTGCAGTGGGACAGTGTTACAGATGGAAATGTGTTACAGTGTATCTGAGTTGCTTTGCTTCAGCACAAAGAAGTGCCTGTGATCATAGTGTGCGTATGTAAATACCAGAGGCTGCAATGAAAGTTTACTGAATCCTACGCTACTACGTGTTCTTTTTATTCACTTGTGGGATGTGGGCATTGCTGACTGGCCAGCATTTGATGCCCGCACCTAGTTCCCCATAATCTACAACTTGCCTTTTTGATAAGCTAAGTATCCCAGTGAGTAGTGGCAAATCATCAGTATATAACACCAAGTAACATCACCCATGATGATGCAGCTTATTGGCTTGGAAAGGTATAAAGAAGCCTTGTCAATTTGCAGGAGCACATTCCAAGAGATGACAAAATTAATCAAAATTTATAATATAAATTTCCTCAAGTATAGTGGAAAATAGTATAGTGACTTTTTGGTAATCTAAGAGGATTACATAAAATGCATCACCTAAAGGGTTACAATGCGTTCACCAAACAATTAGATATGTTTCTGCAGGAAGACAGGACTGTGGAACATGAGGAAGCTTTTTTTCTTTCATCAATACAACGTGCCTATCTCTAATTGCCATGAGGACTGTTATGGGTCAACCACATTGCTGTGAATCAGATTCACATGTCATCCAGACTAGGTAAGGACAACAGGTTTCATTCCTAAGGAATATACATGAACCAAATAGCAATGGTTTCATGGTCATTGTTTGACTCTTAATTCCAAATTTTTGTTGATCTCAAATTTCTCCATCTGCCACAGTGGAATTTGAACCCAGGTCCCCAGAGGATGACCTGGATCTCTAGATTAATAGAATAGTGACAAACCTCTCGACTCCATGATGCAGATGCAAAGGGTTAAGATTTCTCCTGCAAGAATGCATTTTCTGGGATCAGTGAGTTTCTGTTGCTTTTAATAACTCAAATTGCCCCCTTTGCACTGTGACCATATAAGGGCAGAATTTCTGTGTTGCATGCAATTGTAAAATTGAGTACAAAATATGCTCATCATTCCACTGGTTAGGTTCAAGTTCAATTTTCCAATAAAATTCATTTTTATGATCATAAATGTTCAATGAACCATTATATTGGCCCAAAGCAATAAAACATGATTGCTCATATCTTTAAAGTTTTCCTCATTAGTAATCCTTGATGTATTTAAGAGTGGTGACACATTTCCATTCTATTAAGACAGCTGAATTTGAGTCAATCAACAAAATAAAATTAGCACTTTTGTAAAGTGAATATCCTGATTTGTAATCATGGAAAAAGAAATAATTTAGTTGGTATACACTGGTCATTTATTTTAGATTGCTCTATTTTAAAATGAAGGTGTTTAAAAGGTAGCCGTGCAATGGCATCTATGCTCCTGGTATGGGTTGGGCGGCACTGTGGCACAGTGGTTAGCACTGCTGCCTCACAACGCAAGAGACCTGGGTTCGATTCCCACCTCAGGTGACTGACTGTGTGGAGTTTGCACGTTCTCCCCGTGTCTGCGTGGGTTTCCTCTGGTTTCCTCCCACAGTCCAAAGATGTGCGGGTCAGGTGAGTTGGCCATGCTAAATTTCCCGTAGTGTTAGGTAAGGGGTAAATGTATGGGTGGGTTGTGGGTCGGCGTGGACTTGTTGGGCCGAAGGGCCTGTTTCCACACTGTAAGTGATCTAATCTCAACATTTCCCCATTGTGACCCCATTTCAAGAATTGAGAAGTGTTGATTGCCCCCTTGATGAACAGTGAGAGAGTAGATGATCTATTAGAGCAGGTAAATGAGGCATCAGTCAAGGCTGTCTCAGGGCCCATGTCTGGAACTTTTAGTTTGTAACCCATTGCCTACCTTGGGCAGTCCTGCAATGGCATCTATGCCTCTAAGATGTTGAGCAGAGTATAAAAGGCCTCCCTGAAACAATGCATTTAATGTTATTACAATTTAGGTGTAACATAAAGTTATGAATATATGATTTAGTACAAGGTGTAGGCCATTCAGCCCCTCTAATCCAGGAGAAAGTGAGGACTGCAGATCCTGATGAAGGGCTTATGCCCGAAACGTCGATTCTCCTGCTCCTTGGATGCTGCCTGACCTGCTGTGCTTTTCCAACACCTCAGTCTCTAGCCCCTCTAATCCAGTCTGGATTAGATCATGGCTGATATGCCTGTGGTCCCAACTCCATTTTTTCAACTCCCCGAAAGAACCTTTGACCTTGTCATTCAAAAATCTAACAATCTTTGTTTTAAAAATTTACAATGGACCTGTGTTCACTAATAGATTGGGGAATGAGATTTCCAGAGTCCAAAAATTCTCATCTGTGTCTTAAAGGAATCTGTTATTTTTAAAGGGAAACATTTTTTCAGGATCTAGTCCTCTCAGAATCTCGACAGGTTAGTCGGGTATAACACACATTTCACTAACACAAATTGGCTATAACGCGATTGATGAATTGTGGACATTGTTTGGATAGCATGAACGTTTTGCTGAACGGGGATAGCAATTTTCTATAGCGATCTTGCACTGCGTGGTTTTCTATAACGCAACTTATGTCCCTTTTAAATCTTTCTCTTCTCGCTTTATACCTATTCCCTCTAGTTTTGGACTCCCCCACCCCAGGGAAAAGACTTTGAGAGACAATAAATCTCTATCAGGTAACCCCTCAGTCTCTAATGATCCAGGGAAAACAGCCCCAGCCTATTCCTGATGAAGGGTTTTTGCCCAAAACGTTGATTTTCCTGTTCCTCCGATGCTGCCTGACCTGTTATGCTTTTCCAGCACCACTCTAAACTAGACTCTGAATTTGAGCATCTGCAGTCCTCACTTTTGCCATCCAACTCAATAGCCCTCCTTTCCCCCAAATCCTTCAATCCTTTAAGTCCCATGTGACTATCCAATCCTTTCTTGAAATCATATCATGTTTTGGCTTTATGTCGTAGCAAATTTGACAGGCTTATCACTCTCTGGAAGGAAGAATCTCTCCTCATCCTCAGCCCTAAATGATTTGCCCTCCATCTTTGGGCTGTAACTCCTTGATTTGGACTCGGCTCACATTGGAAATATCCTTTCTTCGCCTACCTTGTCCATAAAATCATAAGACCATAAGACATAGGAGTGGGAGTAAGGCCATTTGGCCCATTGAGTCCACTCTGCCATTTAATCATGGTTGATGGGCATTTCAATTCCATTTCCCAGCATTCATAGCCCTTAATTCCTTGTGACATCAAGAATTTATCAATCTCGGCCTTGAAGCCATTTAACATCCCGACCTCCACGGCACTCCATGGCAATGAATTCCACAGGCCCACCACTCTCTGGCTGAAGAAATGTCTCCGCATTTCTGTTCTGAATTTACCCCCTCTAAGGCTGTGCTCACGGGTCCTAGTCTCCTCACTAACGGAAACAATTTCTTAGCGTCCACACTTTCCAAGTCATGTATTATCTTGTAAGTTTCTATTAGATCTCCCCTTATCCTTCTAAACTCCAATGAATACAGTCCCAGGATCCTCAGCCGTTCCTCGTATGTTAGACCTGCCATTCCAGGGATCATCCGTGTGAATCTCCGCTGGACACGCTCCAGTGCTAGTATGTCCTTCCTGAGGTGTGGGGACCAAAACTGGACACAGTACTCTAAATGGGGCCTAACCAGAGCTTTATAAAGTCTCAGTAGCACAACGGTGCTTTTATATTCCAACTGTCTTGAGATAAATGACAACATTGCATTCGCTTTCTTAATCACTGATTCAACCTATAGTTTACCTTTAGAGAATCCTTGACTAGCACTCCCAGATCCCTTTGAACTTTGGCTTTATGAATTTTCTCACCATTTAGAAAATAGTCCATGCTTGTATTATTTTTTCCAAAGTTCAAGACCTCACATTTGCTCATGTTGAATTTCATCAGCCATTTCCTGGACCACTCTCCCAAACTGTCTAGATCCTTCTGCAGCCTCCCCACTTCCTCAGTACTATTTGCCTGTCCACCTAACTTCGTATCATCGACAAACTTCACTAGAATGCCCCCAGTCCCTTCATCCAGATCATTAATATATAATGTGAACAGCTGCGGCCCCAACACTGAACCCTGCGGGACACCGCTTGTCACCGACTGCCATTCTGAAAAAGAACCTTTTATCCCAACTCTGTCTTCTGTCAGACAGCCAATCCTCAATCCATGCCAGTAGCTCACCTCAAACACCATGGGCCCTCACCTTACTCAGCAGCCTCTCGTGTGGCACCTTATCAAAGGCTTTTGGAAGTCTAGCTAGACCACATCCACTGGGTTTCCCTGGTCTAATCTACTTGTCACCTCTTCAAAGAATTCTAACTTCTCCTGTTGGAGTTTTATAAGTTTCCAGGAGATCCCAAACAATCATTCTTCTGAACACAGGCAAATACAATCCTAATCAATCCAATCTCTCTTTCTATGTCAGTCCCATCATGCCAGGAAATTTTCAAAACTCAGCTTAGAGCCACAGCTCTCAACTTAAGTTCAAGTTTAGGCTTTTGACAGAAGCTGAAGCTTCAATTAAAAGATCTAAAAGGCAATTGCAAACACACTAAGCAAAATTTGTTTTTTTTTAAATAAGCTTTCATTTATGCATGCATTCTTATTTTAAATTTTAGAAACTTCAGTCAGAAGCATGTGGGGAATCTGAATCCAAATTTATGGGACTCCGAATGGCAGTTTGTGCTATTTCAGCATAATACACTCAAGCAAATTGTGTGACACCTTTAACCTTGGAAATAATTGTGGCATTATCACCCTGTCGCTGTAATAGGCATTCAGTAACTGCAATGAAAGCCACCACCCTCATAGTGAAGCAAATATACAAGAAATGTTGTAGCTACTGTTGTAGTTATCACCCTTTACAGTGCAATTAAACATACTCATTCCAACAGGAGTTTCAAAGCTGAAATTATTAAAATTAATATTATAAAGCTCATCATAAGTGCTTAATGCTCAACTAATGTTTGACAGCAACATTTTTGATTGCAACACTTCATTGATGAGATAATCTCAATAATGTTTTACTCTTTGTCGTTTGTGGTCTTAGCTGGAAGCTTATGAGGTTAAATAATGATTTTTGAGAAGATTTGTCACTCAGTTTGATGGTAAGTGTGGAAGTTAGCTCGCTGAGCTTGAAGGTTTATTTTTAGACGTCTTGTAACATCATCAGTGAGAGTCTTCAGTAAAGCTGTTGATATATCCCACCTCTCTAATCACAGGTCTTGGTTTCTTAAGGTGGGTGATGTCATTTCCAGTTTTTTTTCAAGGGAAGGTAGATAAGATCTAAATCGATGTGTTTATTGATGGAGAATGCTCATGCATGCCTTTGTTTCACCTGTCCTAGGATGTGTGTGTTGTCTCAGTCAAAGTGGTGTCCTCCTTTGTGTGCATGTATAGTGATAGTGGATTGTGTCATCTGGTGACTAGTTGGTGTTCATGTATCCTGGTGGCAAGTTTCCTGCTTGGTTGTCTGATGTAGGGTTTTTTTTCAGTTCTTGCCTGGTATCTTATAAATACGTTAGTTTTGCTGGTAGTAGCTAATGAATCCTTTAGGTTCATTAGTCGCTCTTTAAGTGTGTTGGTAGGTTTGTGGGCTACCACAATGCCAAGGGGTCTGAGTAGTCTGGAAGTCATTTCTAGTATGTCTTTGATGTAACGTAATGTGGCTAAAGTATTTGGTTGTGTTGTGTCTGATTGTTTATTTCAACGAGCTACATCACACTGCAGCACCCAAGAACCACAGAAGGCAGAAGAAAAATATCTATACAACGTTTTCAAGAGAAGCAGGTACCCAATAAACACAATCCATTGATTCCTCAGAAACAAACCCAAACAAAAAAATGAACTGGAAATGACATCACCCACCTTATGAACCAAGACCTATAAACAGAGAGGCGGGACATACCACCAGCACTTTGCCAGAGACACTCACTCATGATGTTACCTAGTATAGCGACGAAACATCTGAAAGCAAACCTTCAAGCTCAACGAGCTAACTAACATATTTAGGTCGAGTAATTTCCGTAGCTAGTATCAGTTGCCCAAGAATGAAATGAGTTAGCTTTTCAGTCTCTATGTTTCATAGGGTGAATGACATGCAATGTGATGTCCTATAAGCTTGCCATAAGATGCCAGTGTTTTGATGTTTGATTCCTATTTAGTGATCAGAGGTAGGACTATTATCTGCACACACTCAAGGGCAGGCTTTATTAAAGGATAATGACCACAAGTGTTTGTACATTCACCGAGTTGGCACGTAGTGAGGGCGCATTTGGCTGAAGTGCCTAGAGCTGTTGAGCTGTTGGTATCAGACACCATGGGATAGGGAGAAAAGATGAATTTTGGAAAGAAAATACATGAGATGAAAATTAACTTAATGCTCAGGGCCATTGATTTCTTCTTCGCATGCTTTGCAAGACATTTTGTATCCTAGCAATGATGTGTGCATTGATGTCCACACAGAAATGTAATGGTCCCATGCTAAATGTAACTGAGACATGATAATTCATAGACTAGAAGAGCAGAAAAATGTACACATCTGTCACAACCCATTTGGGATGTGAGATGACAGAATGTTAACATCAGTAGTTTAAAATATTAATCAAGCCACTGCACATCAGCTATATGTGTAAGGTCTGATGAAGTACGTCTTATAAGAAATGCTAAAATGGTCATCAACATACATGTCTATGTTTCACAAAAATACTAATATGACTATTCCTCCTCTGAATTCCTCTCCCTGCTGCTCGTGACTTCCAAATCATTTATCTTCGTGTGTCCTTCCTTTTCTTCATGTTTTCACTATACTGAAAGCAGATTTGTCTCACCAACTATTAGACTACTTACGTTGTGGAGCAGGCCCTTCAGCCCAACACGTCCATACCGATCCTTCGAAGAGTAACCCTGTAATCCCAGTAAGGCTGGAATTGATCCTGGGTCCGTGGGGCTGTGAAGTGTCAGTGCTAACCACTGAGCCACCGTGCCACACCTTGCTTACATTCTAACTTACTTTCTCTCTCAACTCATATGAGTCTCTTGATGTCCTTTAATTTTCCTTCCTTCAAAAAGTACAAGGTTCTAACACAAACTTGATTTCTCTTTGCATGGCAGATCGTTCTTTCAGCAAGGTTTCAATATTTTGTTTTAATCACAGAACCTGTAACAGATAACAGTAACCAGGTATATCGCACAATAGCAAAATGATATAAAATCTACTGCTGATGAATGTGTGGAAACAAGTGATGACTATAGACTTTCTGCCATTCTTGCCAACAGTGATCATGAGCAGGGATTACAGACATGCAAGTCATATGTGCCAAGCATTAGTGTTGACTGACAAAACTCAGTGTGGCATCCGAGGAGCAGGAAAATTGACATTTCGGACAAAAACCCTTCATCAGGAATGAAGGCAGGGTGCCTCCGGGATGGAGATGATAAATGGAGGGGGGTGGGGGGGGTTGGGGGTTGGGGAGAAGGTAGCAAAGAGTACAATAGGTGAATGGGGGTGGGGAGGAAGGTGATAGGTCAGAGAGGAGGGTGGAGCGGGTAGGTGGGAAGGCAGATTGGCAAGTAGGACAGGTCATGAGGATGGTGCTGAGCTGGAAGGTTGCAATTGGGGTAAGGTGGGGGAGGGAAAATGAGAAAACTGGTGAAGTCCACATTGATGCCCTGGGGTAGAAGTGTTCTGAGGCGGAGGATAAGGCGTTCTTCCTCCAGGCGTCAGGTGGTGAGGGTGCAGCGGTGGAGGAGGCCCAGAACCTGCATGTCCTCAGCAGAGTGGGAGGGGGAGTTGAAATGATGGGCCACTGGGTGGTGGGGTTGATTGGTTAGCCCCACCCCCTCCCATTTATCTCTCACCCCCAGAAGCTCCCTGCCTTCATTCCTGATGAAGGGATTTTGCTCTTCGGATGCTGCCTGACCTGCTGTGCTTTTCCAGCACCACTCTAATTTAGACTCTGATTCCCAGCATCTGCAGTCCTCGCTTTTGCCTAAAATTCAGTGTGGGTTGCCTCATTTTTTCCTCACTGCTACTTTTACAAGAGCCCTGTTGCTAATGGAAGGGATCAACTCTGATGCAAGCTGCACATGAGAACCCTCAGGAGAACAGAAGAGCCTATAATCATGTACTGTGGCTGGAATTTCCTCTGTTAGCTCTTGCGAAGTCATGCCTAGTGGTGTTGCATTAGACTATTAATCCAGAGACCCAAATAATATCCTGAGACCCGATTTTAAATCCCACCATGGCAGATGGTGGAATTGGAATTCAATAAAAATCTGGAATTAAGAGTCCAATGACGATCAGAATACCATTGTCCATTGTTGGAAAACCCCATCTGGTTCCCTTTGGAAAGGTATTTGTTGGCCAATATGTCGCTCCAGTCCCATAGCAATGTGGTTCATTCTTAACTGCCCTGTGGACAGTTAGGAATGGACAATAAATGCTGGTCTACCAGTGACACCTGCAAGCTTGTGTATGAATATTTTCTTTTAAAGTAGCACACACATGGGATCAACACTGAATCTGATCATAAGGGCAATGGATAGTCATGGTAAAGTCAGCATCTTCACAGCGAAGCAGCAAAGTCCGCTCTTATTCATAGAATCCCTACAATGTGGAAATAGGCCATTCGGTCCAACAAGTTCGCACTGACCCTCTGAAGTCTAACTCATCCAGACCTAATTCCCCTACCCTATTACTCTACATTCACTCTTGACTAGTGCACCTAACCTACACATCCCTGAACACTATTGGCAATTCACCCAACCTGCACAGCTTTGGGTTGTGGGAGGAAAACCAGGCAGACATGGGGAGAATGTGCAAACTCTACATAGACAGTCACCTGAGGCTGGAATCGAACTCGGGTCCCTGGCACTATGAGGCAGCAGTGCTAACCACTGACTCACCATGCTGCCCTAGAGAGACATGACTGGTGTGTTTTAACTTGAGGTTCGCCATGTCTTAAAAAAAGGGAGAAGTTGAGAAGGAGTTTCATTTGTGGTAACCTCAGCCATGCAGGAATTGAACCTCCTGCTGTTGGCATCACTCAGGTGTTGCAAACCAGCAACCTGGTGCCTGTACCTCTGTCATGGGTGAGAAATGACGATGGTAGTCATTGATACAAAAGAGAAACAATCTCTGATAGCCATCACTTCTGGAGGCTGATTGTTTGAAAGCCATTGGAAGAAGTGAGCAGAACCTAATATTTCATCTGGCTAACAAGAGGGACCAGCGAAGAGTGAGGCCAGGGGATTGTGCAGCCCACTGTCTTCCTGTACGGCAACAGAGACTGCAGTATCAGAATACAACTTGCTGAGCCACACAAGGCAAAATTTAACATGGACTGTTGGGGGATCTGGGACAGGGGGGTTTGGAACTAGCTTCTTCAAAATATTCTAGAACTGTTTCATTCAATAGTTTAACTTAGTGGGGATCATTCGTCCAAGTTTGTGTATCACTCATGAAACATCATTACAATAATTTAAATATACTGTGTTCTGATAATCTCATCTTGCTGTTGGAACTTCATTGAACCTATCTTCAATGGTTTAAGGGACATAGTACAATAAAAAAGAAGTATACATAGAGCAATTGAACATAGCATTCCACATTGTTGGGTACAGGATCTATAGGATATTGCAGTTCATTTCTTTGAATTTACTCTATTATGGTCAGTCATGGAAAGGCACTTAATGTACACTTTGAAAGAAAATAACACACACTTCAAAAGAAAATAACTAAAGACACCAATCACTAGGTTAATCTTTCATTTGTGTCAGGTACAGCTAACACATTCTATTACAATTCAGTGAAAATTAAAACGTTTAACTTTCTTCAATCTATGGAACATTCAGAAATCCACGAAACCTGTGATTGTATAGACAGATTAATTGACCGTGACCTGACAAGAGGGGTAAGAGTCAACATTATAGTTCTTTCATTCTGGAAGCGAAAGCTATGATTGCACTGACATACACAATGTGAATGAATTTACAAAAGGCATCTGAATTGAATTTTATTTTGCCCAGATTGTGAAGCTGTGGAAATCAATTAGCTGATCAATTTATCAAGCATTACAGAGAGAACCCATTCATAAACCTGGATCACTGCTTGGGTACCTTGAGCACTGGCCAATGTGATCAATTTGTATGAATTCACCACAGCAAGATGATGATAGACCAAGTCAACTTGTTGGAATTACCTCAACAAAGGCCTCATTGAAATCCTCATCAATTAAACACACCAGGAGACATTAAATCGAACAGAAATGCAGAACTTTGCAATGTTATGTCAGACCAAGAGACAATTCGGCAACTTGAGGAAGTCCATGATCCTTTACCACAGAAGTTACCATGCAACAATGTTTTCTGATGGTCAGACAAACCATCCACTTACTGCAGGTTTTAGCATCACAGCCATCCTGTGTCACCATTACCGAGTCTGTTGTTAAAAAGTCATTACTTCTTCCCTCAAATTATGGATGATGCTAGCCAATAGACCACATTTTTATTGACAGGGGTTCTCATTAAGCCATAGTATACCAATTAATGCTTAATGATGGATTTCCAGAAATAGTTACATGGCAGCAATTGAATCACTTGGTCACCTGGTAGAATGTTAAAATCCAAACTGCCCAGTTAAATGGAAACAAAAACGTAATCAACTATTTATTAGATCATTCTCACACAGTTATGCATCTGTATCCTCCAGGCACTTCAATTTAACAAATTCATCTCTCTGATAAAGTTGAGCCTAATCTTATGGAAAGAATGAAGCAAAGTGTAAAATTCATATTGTATCTTTTACAGATTCATTTTATAAATAGATAATATTGCAATAATAGATTTTGTTCTCTAAAGGTCAGTAGGAATGTTGTTTTCTCCAAATGTATTTATGACAAGGTAAAACAGCTGCATATCATCAGTCCACGATGGAGTCAGGAATGTTAAACTGCAGCAGTGCACATGACCAAGGTACATAACAAAGACTACTCATACAATACATTGAATGGCAAGAGATGCAGACAGGCAAGAAGCAGAGGTCAAAGGGAAACAGGAGCAGACATAGATTTGGAAGAAGAAAAGAAACAATATGGACATTGATGTCAAAACTAAAACAAGCAACTTTAATTGATACAATGATCCTTTTATTGTTATAATTTTCTATCCTCTTTCTCATATCTCTCAAGACAATTTATCATGACACAAATGGTCAGTAATCTGCAAGAGCGCTAGAAATTATGAAACATACAAGTAGATATGGGTTGTGAATATGTGAATGAGTGAATGGGGCACGTAAGTATGTTATGTGTGGCCAGGTTGTTGAATATATTTAAGAAAGAGAAAACTCAATTCCTAGTGGCTGAAGGAAATGGGAAGACAATGGGATTGTGACACTGAGATAGAGAATTAGCCATGATCATGCTGAATGGGAGAATGAGCTGAATGATCTTCTCCTGACATATTTTCAATATTTATCTATATTTCTATGTGAGTTTGGAACAACAATATAGGAGCTTTTCTCTCCAAGGCAGTCTGAAAATATAGAAATGCAAAGATGCTACCACAGAACATTATTACTGCCTCTTGAGTTGACATAGGTTGTTGCATTGTGTGTAAGAAAATATTGATTTAAAAAAGCGGAAAAGAAATGAGTAAAATTATTTACAGTACAACAAAAAGCTAACAATAGGTAGACAGAAGCATGACATTTCTAACATATGGTTACAAATTTTGGAGCGGTGAACTGGAAAAGTCATTCAATCTAAAAAGCTCATCACTCTTACCTTTCACTCAAAGTATTTGTTTCATATTATTTTCTTCAGAAATGTAAATTGCTTCCAGAATCCATTGATTGACTAGTTCATTTTCCTTGGTTGATTGGTACCTTTGAAATCAAAGCATTTACCTGATTCCCTTCTGACTTCTATCTTCCTAATTTTATGTTGTTTCTCCTAACAACAGAATTTGCAATCTCACCTCGAAGAGTTTTGATGAAAACGAACGGGGCCTGATATGCTTTCGGAGATGTGGTTATTAATTAAGGGCAACATTCTTCAGAATACAATAACCACATCTGAGCAAGCCCTCACTTGCTGGTGTTACATGCAGTGGAAATCAGTGAAGGCAGTGGATTGAAATGTCATGAAGAAGGCTGCCCTTGAGATTAAATAGACTCCTTAATGTTCACGGATGAACTCTGTTGCAATAATTTCCATCATTTTGTTATTCAAAATGAATAGCAAATGAAGCCAGACAATTCGAGAGAGAGAGGAGAAAAAAAATCATCAATTGGAAAGCTTTCCTTTAAGCTCTTCCCTTCATTAAACTTTGGACTAAATGCAGCATATTCTACTGCGTACTCCATCTGCAACTCAACTGTGTGGTAAAGTACATTAGTGACATTATGGTGCACTTGAGAATAATTGACAGATGCCCAAAACATTAGCGTAATGGAGAGAAAAATACTTACAGCATAAAGCTTTCTTGCTGCAAAGTCTATCACCAAGGAAGGTCACAAGTAAATCGCATTTTTTTTATTTATAACAAATGTACAAAAACATAAAGTATGCATTACTCGAAGAAAACTGCATATTTATCAAACGGAATCCAATTTCTGGTCACTTGCATTCAATTCAATAGAGACTTTAGAACAAGCAAGCTTTATCATTTTCATAATAAAATGTTTGCCTGGAAATGTGCTCGGCTGGGAATACAACATAAATACAATAAATACTAATCAGTCTCACCAGCAGCTCAGCAATCATTTCAAGAAAACTGCTGAAGAACACAATCTAATTGTTTTTGGTTTCTGAGAATAATGTCAGTGCTGGCATTTCTGCTTATAAAATCAGAATTTCTGCTGATCAAATCATACCTCAAACTTAAGCACAAACCTTGTAAAGCAAATTTTCTCTGTAAATATGAAGAAAAACCATCAGAGATACAGGCATGTGACTGTCAACATTGGATGGTTCATCAAAAGTATTTTATTGTTTGGAATCATATTAATGTTAGTTTTTGTTCTTGTTTTAGCCTGATCATTTTATTGTCAATTCGACCTCTACTTAAGAGATGCAATTAATTTCAAATCTGCATGTTGAGCTAACTTACATTTTTAGTCATGATCCAATTAAATCATGGCACAGACTCAAGGGATTGAATAGTCCATGTTTCACTTATAATAGCTGCATAACTAGTAGTATGAATCAGAGACTTAAAAATTGCCATGTTAATAAAGCCACAAAGTTATATGTAATTTCCTTAGAATAAAGTAAGCATCTCTTATCTGTAGCTAGGCAATGTCAAGGTCAATCTGCTGGACTTGCAATTAACTTGGATGGATGTGGGTAGCAGATGCATGGTAAATCATTATGTTCAACACCTCCTGCAACTTATGCACTCTCCTGACTTAGGCATATGTTGGAATTATTTGATTATTTCCAGGCCCAAATCAAACAAAGTCTTTACAAACATTGTGAGTTGAGCCTTCACTCCATGGACTATGGCTGTTCAAGAAGGCATTCATTACCTCTTCCAAATGGGGATTTTAGCATGAGCACTAAACCATTGATTAGACTCATGGAATGGGTGAAGGATATTGTCCAACCTGTGTACCAGCTCTACCAGAGCTTCTCACCCAGTCGCTTTAACCTGAGTTTTTCCAACTGGCATGTTTGTTATTCTTTTCAGGAAATTATTTGATTCACTTTTACATTCCTCATTTGAATCTGACTTCCATCTAGCATGGAAACAGACTCGTCTGTCCAAGCAGTCCATGCTGACCATGTTCCGAAATGAAATAGTCCCACTGCCTGCACTTGGCCCATATCCCTCCAAACCTTTCCTATTCATAAACTTAACCAAATGTCTTTTAAACCTGGTAACTGTACCTGCATCCAGCACTTCCTCTGACATTTCATTCCACACACAAGCAAATAGAAAAAAATGAATGTTTAAACAAAGACAGATTGGATTATATAAATCTGTTTATCTTAAATATTCTTCACACTGAATACTTAAAATTCTCCTGCAGTCTAATGCAAGTTAAATAACAGTGCAGCTTTCTTTCTCCATAAAAGATTATTAGCTTTCTGCAACCTGGAGCTTGAATTATATCTCCTTTCTCCTCTGCTTCCCTTCCTACCTGACTTATAGGGTGCTCAATTCTCATAGACTAGTCTGGCAAAGTTCACTTTAAACATCTGGGTGCTAAATACTGTCATAGTAATCTGTGATGTAAGTGAAGGAGGGTGGGAACTATCAGTAAGACTGAACAAATGCAGAAGCATAACCTGTCAGTTGTAACAACGCAAGGTAAATAAATGGTTGAGTAGGTCATTGGGCTGGAACTTATATCAGTAGACAATTATTGAAGTTCACATTTTTGAAATGGTGGTAATACCCATTGTCCAATCCAGCTAAGGTTCATTTCAGATCTGCCTTGGTCAGCCTGTGCCCAGTGTTTACAAATGTCCTTTCTAGGCAGTCACAAGAAGTGTCCAAGCTCCTTCCCATTTTGATTATGCCTGCTGGAAAATGCTGCACAGCTTGCAATTCAATACAAATTGCCATTGGCAATGAACCAAATATTTAGCCATGGTCCACAGAGCATCATATTTGGTTATATCTGGCTTGAGGGGCACCACTCAGTACGTGTGGGGTGTGGTGAGAGGCAGACCTCCATGAAGTATGACAATGGATATAAAGATTGAATCCTTGCTTTTGGTGTCATTCTGTCCCATATGCCACCCAACTGAGCGAACTGACCCCAGTTTTTATTCGTTTTTTTTTAAATTATTAATTGTATGCTCATGATTATGTCTGAAGTAAAGAGACCTTTAGAGATTTTAGGCTTAAAGTGGTTCACACTTCAAATTATCTCACCATCTCCCATTTATGCCAAACACACTAACGTCCCTGATTGTCTGATGCACGAACAACATACACTTTTCTGACTGTTCAACAGACTGTTGCCCAAGTATTCCAACTGGAAGATAATTGTTGCAGTTGTGCACCCTGAAGAGTATACTTGGGAATGCCTCAGACTCCCAGCGCACCGACTACTTGGGAAGTTTAAACTTCTGACAAGCAATTGGTTGGACTCATTCTAAGTGTCTCCAACTTAGAGTTTGAATCAGAAGCTTCGGGGCAATTGGGCCTTTTTTCTAATTCATTGATTAGATGTGGGTTTCACTAGCTAGACCAGATTTTATTCCTGCGATGCCCCTGGAAGATGGTGGTGAGCTATTTTCTTGAACTCAGCAATCTAGTCAACCAGGAAAAAGTGAGAGAATTGAAATTTATTCTAACATCTCAGTAGCTACAAAATTGCATCCCACGACCACCCACTGACTCATCATGGTATCCCTCAACTTGACAGCCCCAACAACCAATCCAAACTGACAATCTCTGATCTGATATTAACCCTTACCCTGAGTCTGTGCGGGTTTTCTCAGGATGCTCCAGTTTCCTCCCGCAGTCCAAAGATGTGCAGTTTGGGTGGACTGGCCACAGTGTCCAGGGATGTGCAGGCTCAGTGGATTAGCCATAGGGAATGCAAGGTCATAGGATTAGGATGGGGGAGTGGGTCTGAGTGATATGTTCTTTGGAGGTTTAATGTGGTCTCGATGGGCTGAATGGCCTGCATCTGCATTGTAGGGGTTCTATGAATGTTACAGACTGAAATCACAAAAACGTACACCGAGTAAATTAAACCTTATCACCTGGTTACTAGCCTGGTACAGAAGATCACTCAATTGTTGCCGTTGAAAGTGATCCCCCTTGAATAAAGCCACATTATTAGAGCCCCAAAACTGCTTGGTTGTCAGTGCTTCTGGAGAACTACTTGTTTAAAAATGTAAATGATGTACTTTATTTAAAATGCCATAGACATGCTTTAGAGGGAAGGACTGTGGAGAAGATTCCTCATGAACAGCTTAAGCTCAAAACGTCGATTCTCTCGCTCCTAGGATGCTGCCTGACTGGCTGTGCTTTTCCAGCACTATAACTCTTGACTGTGAGGACAGAGAGGTGTGTGACTGATTGGTTAGTTCTTTCAAAGACTCAGGAAGCTACAATAACACCAGGACCTTATGTGCTGCACAATGGCTCAAATAGATAACAAATACCAGAATAACCCCACTGTTTCAATTTATAATCATAAAGTTTGCTTTCAAGACACAGCTTCAAAACAAAGTTATGTCAAAGTACAGTGTTAAGATTGTCATTTTTCTCTTCCTTATTAAGGTTTTGGCATATATTCTTCATTTGACTGATAAATGTTTAATGAGAAATGTAAGCATGTTTCTAAGATTGTGTTTAACTTACATCTACGTTTTGCGCTATGATTCAGAAAACAAAATCCTTAATTTCTTGCCTATTTGGGAGATAATAGTACAGTGGCAATATCATCAGACTAGTCATCCAGAGAACAAGGTTAATGTTGGAGACATGAACACAAAGCCTTCCATGGTAGCTGATGGAATTTAAATTCAATTAATAAAGCTGGGAAAAAAGCTGGTCTCAACAATGGCAACCACAGCAACTCCCATTGATTGTTGTAAAGCCAGTCTGGGATACATGACTTTTAGGGAAGGAAATCTGCCGTTTCTATCCATTCTGACCCACATGTGACTCCAGACCCACAGAAATATGGTTCACTCTTGACTGGCCCCTGAATTGGCCTAACAAGCCACTTGGTCCCGGTTATAGGGATGGATGCCAAATGTTGCCCTTCCAGCTATACTCACTTTGTATAAAATACTCTCACAAAAAAGTAAGTTGAGAATTGAGGAACAGCAACTATTTCAAGGAATAGGGCATTGCATTTTGGTTCACTACCTATAGCTAGAGATGGACAAGGGTGACGAAACACATGCTTACCTCTTCTTGAAACCAGGACTGAAAGAATAGGTCTGTCCCCAGCACTTATGGAGTAACACTCCATCTAAAGAATGACTGACCAGGTGACTCTCCTATTCTCACCATCTGCCATAAGCATATTGGAAGGATTCGCAGATTGAAAATCAACCCTATTTTACGTTAATTTTGAAGAAATATCTGAGTTGTTGGTGAAATAATAAGTTTATGATATTTTAAACAATTTATTCTCTGTATTACTATGCATAACTCCTGAAGTTATGATTATTAAGGTTTCTCAGTTATACGCTATCTTCCATCAATATTATGTTTGTGCTCGTCACTCATTAACTTTAAAAACCATACCATTCAGATACTTTCAGCACAGTCAACCTATTTTCACCTACTTAGGGTCCACATTATTAGCATTTCTTATTCTCAACCATCCATTTCTCTCCCTAACTCTCTCTATGTCAACTTATACACTCACTCACTCACTGACTTTCCCCCCAACCTACATTTCATATATTTGCCAACCTTCTCCGAGTTACAATCCATTCTGAAGAAGGGACACAGGACCTGAGACATTAACCCAGCTTTCTCTCCACAGATGTTGCGAGACTAGTAATTCCAGTTTTTGATTCATATGTATGTTGTGCCTGTAATGTAGTCAAATATGCTCAAGTGCTTCATAGGAGTGTTCTCAGATTTCACATGGAGCCAAATAAGATGATATTAGGATGACGGACATATGGTAAGCTACATCAACTGCTGTTGTATGTCCTACTCGGCTTCCTGAATATCCACAGCAGGTTAGGCAGCATCCAAGGAACAGGAAGTTCGACGTTTCGGGCATAAGCCCTTCATCAGGAATCAGGGCTTATGCCCGAAACGTCGAATTTCCTGTTCCTTGGATGCTGCCTAACCTGCTGTGCTTTAACCAGCAACACATTTTCAGCTGTGATCTCCAGCATCTGCAGACCTCATTTTTTTCCTGAAAATCCAGGCAACTAATGTAAACTTTTCAATCTAATTCTTGCTATTGCACTGCTATTGCATCCCAATTATTCAAGAAAATTTAGAAACATTGATTCCCATCTATTAACATAGGTCACAGAATATAAAACATCGAACAATACAGCACAGGAACGGGTTCTTCGGCGCAAGATGTTTTGCCGAACGTGAGACCAAATTAAACTAATAAAGGAGATTGCCTGTAGGTACTAATGCTCAGTTAATGTGCCGAATGGCCTCCTACTGCACTATAATACTTCTGTGATTTTGTGATCAGTCCATCATTTCAAATCTCTCACTTTTCTTTGTATTTCTTTATTCATTTTGCAGGATGTGGGCATCACTGGCGAGGCCAACATGTATTGCCCATCCCTAATTGCCCAGAGGGCAGTGAAGAATCATCCACATTGCTGTGAGTCTGTAGTCACATTCAAGCAGAACAGGCAAGGATAGCAGTTTCCTTCCCTTATTGACACTAGTGACCCAGATTTTCTGACAATTGACAATGTTTTCAACTCCAGACATTTTATTGAATTCAAATTGCACCATCTGCCATAGCAGGATTCGAACACAGGCCCCCAGAACGTTAATTGCGTCTGTGGATTCACAGTCGAAAGAGAATGCCACTAGACTGCTGCCTCCCCTTAAGCTGTTACTTAAGCTGTTCATTGAAATTCAATCCAAATCAATGAGAAATATAAATTAAGGGCACCAGTCAATTCTGTGAGTGAACTTACTAACAGATAACTAGTTTAATACCAGTTTAAGAACAATTTTAACCAGTTTTGCTAGAAACTTTCCAAAAGGAGTTTAGGTCAGTGGCATCTGGTATTCAGATTTAAACAATATTATATCTTTGGTTGAATTAATTGTATGAATGACACGTCATTTTTGAATTGGTTGTCAACTCTGGTGAGTCTGGAGCAGAATACCTGTAGTTAACAACAGGTTGAGACATTTCCATTTCATGCTGCTTTTCAGATTTGAAATGGGAGGGTTCATTCAGGATCTCTGTACTTCCCCAATTCTGATGTTTTTCATCACTTTGCTATTAGTGTTTAGGCCTTCAGCTGCCTAAGCGCTAAGTTGTGGAACTGTCTTTGTTAACTGCTCTGCTCATCCATCACAGGAGGAGGAAACCATAGCACAAATGTCAATGATCTCAGGAAAGTAAATTGCAGTCACCAACAGATGATGCTTCTCCCAAAAGATTGCTAAAGCTTCACATTAGTCCTTGAGCATCCTTGTGGGTGGCATGGTGGTACAGTGGTTAGCACTGCTGCCTCACAGCGCTAGAGACCTGGGTTCAATTACCACCTCAGGTGAATCTCTATGTGGAGTTTGCACATTCTCCCCGTGTCTGCATGGGTTTCCTCTGGGTGCTCCGGTTTCCTCCACAATCCAAAAACGTGCAGGTTAGGTGAATTGGCCATGCTAAATTGCCAGTAGTGTTAGGTGAAGGGGTAAATGTAGGAGTATGAGTCTGGGTGGTATACGCTTCGGCAGTTTGGTGTGGACTTGTTGGGCCAAAGGGCCTGATTCCAAACTGTAAGTAATCTAATCTGGGTAAGGGCCAAAGACAAGTACAGTTCCCTTTATTAGTCTCTTAACCTGCAGGTTAATCCTCTGATCCACTTTTACTTAGTAGCATCTTAACATAATAAGAGATTGTAAAGGTTCCTGCTAAATGACCCAACAATGCTGAGTCAAATTCTTGTTCAGCCCATATGGTACCCTACTTGAGTGATCCAGCTGCAGCTTATTGACCATGGCAGTCAGAATGGAGTTAATGATAGCAATCTGGAAACACAAGGGATGTGAGTGCACTGAAGTGAAAATATCATGTTATTTAAGCAGGGATGAAGCTAAGAAACTGTGGCAGCATTCAGCTCCCTAGGCCCTCAGCTCTGCAGTTCCCTCCTGACACCTCCCTCTGCCTTGAAGAATAGTTCTTGAAACCCAAACAAACTTCTGGTCACCTGAAGTGATATTCCCTCATGTTGCGTACTGCCATTTGTTGTAATATAAGAAGCATCTCCCAATTAAAGGTATCATGTCAAATCAAGACAAGAGCTCCATGGTGAATGGTAGGGCCTTAAGGAGCATAGTGAAACAGAGGGATCTTGGAGTTTAGGTTCACAGTTCTCTGAAATGGAGTCACAGGCCGACAGGGGAGTGAAGAAGGCTTTTGGCACACTGGCCTTTATCAGTCAGGGCATTGCGTATAGAAGTTGGAAAGTTATATTGCAGTTGTACAGGACGTTGGTGAGGCTGCACTTGGAGTATTATGTTCACTTTTGGTCACCTTCCTTTAGGAAAGAGTGCAGAAGAAATTTACAAGGATGTTGCCTGGACTCAACGGTTTGAGTTACAAGGAGATGTTAGACAAAGACAGGACTTTTTCCTTTAGAGCATAGGAGACTAGTGGGGTCCTTATAGAGGTGTATAAGATCATGAGAGGCATGGAGAGAGTGAATGCGCTCAGATTTTCTTTCCATGATTGTGAATTGAGGACTAGAGGGCATCAGTTTAAGATTAGAGGGGAAAGAGTAAAAGGGAACCGGAAGGACAACATTTTTACACAGAGCGTGGTACTGATATGAAATAAGCTGCTAGTGGAAGTAGTTGAGGTGGGTACATTAATAACATTTAAAACACACTTAGTCAAGCACATGGATAGGAAAGGACTAGAAAGATATGGGCCAAGTGCAGGGAAATGGTGTTTGCGTAGGTGGACATTTTGGTTGACATGGACCAGTTATGGCCAACGGGCCTGTCTCCATGCGATAGGACTCTATGAAAATATGACTCTATAAATGTTGTTATTATTGCTGTTAACTATCAAAAAAAAGGCATTTTCATGTTGCTTCTCTCCTCACAATTGATATAAAAGTTTATAATGTAGATCTGAGTAAAGAAAATGTATCTTAAAAATTGTGAACTGGAGTGTAGTCTTCAGTCAGATCGTCCAAGATGCACCATTGTCAGTTGTGACTACTTTAACCTGTGTTTTGAACAGAGCCACAAAACTCCTTTTGGTTCTGTAATCATTCTCAACTAGAGCACTCCTGGATCTTAGGGCTTTTAAAGTTTCTGGGTCTTACTTCAGTAAGGTGTTCGACAAGGTTTCTCATAATAGGCTGATTAGCAAGGTTAGATGACATGGAATTCCGGGAGAACTAGTCATTTGGATACAGAACTGGCTCAAAGATAGAAGACAGAGGGTGGTGGTGGAGGGTTGCTTTTCAGACTGGAGGCCTGTGACTAGTGGTGTGTTACAAGGTTTGGTGCTGTGTCATCTGCCTTTCATCATTTATATAAATGATTTGAATGTGAACATAGGAGATATGGTTAGTAAGTTTGCAGATGACACCAAAATTGGAGGTGTAGTAGCCAGCAAAAACTGTTACCTCAGTGTACCACAGGATCTTCATCAGATGAGTGAATGGGCCAAGAAGTGGTAAATGGAGTTTAATTTAGATAAATGTGAGGTGCTGCATTTTGGAAATTCAAATCATGGCAGGCCTTACACACTTAATGGTAAGGTTCTGGGGACAAAGAGACCTTGGAATGCAGGTTCATAGTTCATTGAAAATAAAGTCGCAGGTAGACAGGATAGTGAAGAATGCATTTGCGTGTTTGCCTTTATTGGTCAGTGCATTGAGTATAGGAGTTGGAAGGTCACGTTGCAGCTGTACAGGACATTGGTGAGGCTACTTTTGGAATACTGTGTGCAATTCTAGTCTCCCTATTATTGGAAGAATGTTGTGAAACTTGAAAAGGTTTAGAAAATATTTACAAGGGTGTTGCATGGTTGGAAGGTTTGAGCTAAAGGGAGAGGTGGAATATGCTGGGGTTATTTTCCCTGGAATATGGGAGGCTGAGAGGTGACCTTAAAATCAAAAGGGGCATGGATAGGGTGAACAGGTTATTTCTCCAGGGTAGAGGAGCGCAAAAGATAGGTGAGGAAAGATTTAAAAGGGATAGCTTTTTTCCTGCAGAGGATGCTACTAATGTGGAATGAGCTGCCAAAGGAAGTGGTGGAGGTTGGTACTGTTACAATATTTAAAAAGCATCTGGATAGATATATGAATAGTAAGCATTTAGAAGGATACAGGCCAAATACTGACAAATGGGACTCGATTTTTTTCAGATATCTGGTCAACATGGATGAGTTGGACTGAAGGATCTGTTTCCATGCTGCATATCTCTATGACTCTATCACTCTTTGGAGGAATGGAAAAGGTACTGTCTTGGATCATAGGTGTTAACAATCAGAAAGGGGCCAAGGTAAGTTTAGCACCTGTTTTAGGCCTAGGAATGTTTTTTTAAAGAACAGAAGCATTCAGTTTCCTAGATGAGAGGGTGATGTTTCCTCACGGTTTAGGATGAGTAGCAAGGAGTGTAGGAAGGAGATTAACCTCTTCAACCTCCTAACAACTCCATCCACCTACCTTGGATCAATATCCCTTCATTCCCATTAAGTAGCTCTCAAACTCAGATTAAAGCTATTAACTGAGCTAAATTCTGTTACTTTATGTGGTAGAGATTTCCAACTTTCTCTTAGCCATTATGAAAACAAAAATATGTTAACTCTATCTTGAATGGCTTTGAGTGTGGGTTAGGTGGAGAGTGGTGTAATCACCTTTTGGGGAGTCTGTAATATGTTACATCTTCCCGAACAATGCAATCACATGTGGTTCACTCACTGGTTTAGTGTTTTCACTTAAGGCTTCACATTAACACCCCCATGACATCCTCCTCCCCGTCTCAACCCACAAATAGTGCCCCAACTTTGCTCTGACCTGGCTTGGCTACTCCACTTCCCGACCCTCCCCCCACCTCCCCCACCCCGCCCCCCACTCTTCCCTGCCCCAAACTGAACCTCAGCCACTCTACCAACTTTCTGAACACGCACCAGTGACTTTACCCCTTACCCCAGACCCCATTCTCAAACTGACTTGTCACCCAACTGCGTGACTAACTTCTGAGCACTCCCTAAGCACACCCACCCACTTACCCAACTCACTTATACACATTCACTCATTCATCCACCCAACTGTTCACCAACAGTGAAATACTGGATATTGAAACTTATGACTAGTTTTATAGTTCCTTGAAAGTGGCGTTGCAGGTAGGTAGGATGATAAAGAAGACACTTAACAAGTTTGTTTGTTTTCATTGGTCATAACATTGTGTAGAGGAGTTGAGATGTCATGCTGCAGCTGTACAGGACATTGTGTGGCCATTTTTGAAATGTCACGTACAATTCTGGTTGCCCTTCTATAGGAAGGATATTGTTAAACTTGAGAGAACGCAGAAAAGGCTGTTGCTGGAACTGGATTGTTTGAACGACTGGGAGAGACTGAATAGGCTGGGGAATTTTGGAGTGTTGGAGACTGAGGAGTGAAAATCATGAGGAACATAGATAGCCAAGTCCTTTTTCTCAGAGTAAGGGAGTCGAAAGCTGGAGGGCGTAGGTTTAAGGTGAGAAGGGAAAATATTAAAAGGGACCTGAGGGGTTAATTTTTCAGGCAGATAATGGTACATATATGGAACCAGCTGCCAGAGGAAGTGGTGAAGATTGGTACACTTACAACATTTAAACTGCATCTGGCTGAGTATATAAATAGGAAGGGTTTAGAGGGATATGAGCCAAATATTGACAAATGGAGCTAGGTCAGTTTGGGATGTCTGATTGGTGCGGATGATTTGAACTGAGGGTACATACTGTACAATTCTATGACTCTCTGGTGATATAAAAGGTGGAGGTGTCCTACAGTTCCCTGATGGAGCCTGCACTCCACGTTTGTAATAACAAAGCACTGGATCCGTTAGGTATCAGAGGAAAGTGAGCGCAGTTGAGACACTCAGTGGTATTCGTCAATACCATGACCTTGCAGTTCTCACACCAGGGGTTCTATATTGAAAACCCGATCGTATAATATTTCAAGTGCTGCAGCTAGGATCTGCCCTGAGGGTGTTGCTGTGAATTCAGAATGACATGGGTGAGGGAGGCCAATTGTGCAGTTCAGTTTGCTGACAGGGTCCGGGACGTCCTGGTGAGGCAGAGTGCTAGAGGTGAGGTGAGGACCAGCTTTATTCCCTAGGACCACCAGATGAGATCAGGCACTGCCAGCTACTGCAAGGTAGCTACTTGGCATAACGCGGTACCCATTTCCAGAGGAACACACAGCAATGACCATCAGCACTCTGCAAGGTGAAGTGCCACCATCCTCTCTCTGCTGCTCCACACTGGCGCAAACTCTATGAGTGCATACACCTCCCACCACCACTCATGGTCTATCACTCTATTTTTGGCAGCATCTTCCTTCCATAGTTCTCAACCTCTTACCCCTCCCATTCTCCCCACCCCCAAATCACTGAACCCTTACGCCCTCTACCTTTCCTGTTCACTCACCTGGGCCATGTCACCACATATTCCTGCCTGGGGGAAGGATCAGCTCCTGACAGACCATCCTTCCCTATGCCCAGGCTAAGTATTACTTCCCTTTGACTTTAAGACGTGGTTGAAGAATACACAGTGTGCTTCCCATGATGCTGTGTGCTGTGCAACACATACAATGCCATATATTAGCACAGCCGCTCCTTTTACTGTTGACAAACATGACTGGAGTGGCTCAGTGGCTCAGTGGTTAGCACTGCTGCCTTACAGCATCCGGGACCCGGGTTGGATTCCAGCCTCGAAGTGATTGTCTGTGTGGAGCTTGCACATTCTCCCTGCGTCTGTGTGTGTTTCTTTCGGCTGCTCCAGTTTCTTCCCACAGTCCAAAGATGTGCATTTTAAATGGATTGGTCATACTACATTACCCATAGTGTCCGGGGATGTGCATGTTAGGTGGGTTAGCCACATGAAGTGCAGGGTTACCGAGTAAGAGGGTGGTCCTCAGCGGGATGCTATTCGGAGGGTTGGTGTGGACTTGATGGGTTGAGTGGCCTGTTTCTACATTGTAGGCATTCTATGATTCCATGAAAAGTTGTCTGGCTTTCTGTTTGTGGGGAAAGATGGAGATGATGTGAGTGGGTACTAAATCACAGAATCCCTATACAGTAGAGACAGACCATTTAGCCCAACAAGTCCACACCGATCCTCCCAAGAGTATTCCACCCATACCCATTATCTCAACTGCAGACAAGAAGCAATGTAAAAGACGTGAGAGAGAAACTGTTCCAAGAACACCATTGAGATGCTGGACTGTATTGTTTGTTAGTCTGAGATGTGATATGAAGATATGGTGACACTGGTACATGTCTGTTGCCCACTCTAGTGGACAGAGGCTGTTGCTGCCAGTGGAGTGTGCCCTGGGATTATTGGTGAACAATGGCCAGCCTGGAGGAGATGTCACAGAGCTGCAGCTGCCAGCTCACCACTTTAACTGTGTTTCGCTGCAGGAAAAGTTGACACGCAACGAAGAGAAGTGGCCCAGGACAAGCAGGGGAGTGATGGATTCAGCCTCTTCACTCACTATGTGGAGTAAACAGTGGAACGTCGGAGAAGAGCAGGAACGCTCAAGTCAGGACAGTGAGAAACCAATGGGTAGCCAATATGAGGAGTCTTCATTGCGTTGTGTGCTGTTCTCCCATAACCACCAGAGTTAACTCATTC
Source organism: Hemiscyllium ocellatum (assembly GCF_020745735.1). Classification (NCBI taxonomy): domain Eukaryota; kingdom Metazoa; phylum Chordata; class Chondrichthyes; order Orectolobiformes; family Hemiscylliidae; genus Hemiscyllium; species Hemiscyllium ocellatum. The sequence continues at coordinate 27,085,481 of NC_083421.1, read as the reverse complement.
TTAATCTGCACAAACTTTTATCCAGTTTCTGCAAATAATTGTGCCTTCTTTTGTGCAGGCAACAGGAGGTATTCCACATGGGGTCCAACACCAGAGAACCTCTGAGCTGCTTTCTTGAACCACAGGAGTGCATATGTCACTCCACAATGACAGAAAAGAGAGAATTTCAGTACTTTATCAGCTCATCACAACCTACCCAAAGGCAACCAGGGAGATAGATGTTTATTAATAAATTAATAAGACTTCATGGAACTCCTTTACCATCAAATACAAATGGGAAAATTCAGCCCTTTCTACGGCCACTGCCTGACCTATCATTTGCAGAACTTTATGTTCCAATACTAAATTACTGAAAATAATTTTGAAAAATACAGAATTTGCATTTCGAGTTAAATAAAAGCAAGATACTGCTGGCAACATTTGTGAAGAGAAAAGCAGAATTAGCATTTCGAGTTGAAGAAGCTTTTTTATGAACTGAAGGGAGATAGGAATGTGATGACTTTTATATCATTGAAAGGATAGAGAAGGAAAACAAAAGTCTGGTGGAGGGTAGAAAATAAGAGAGATCTCAATGACAAAGATTTTATGAAACAAAAGGCAAAAGGATTGCGAGATAATATAGTCTGTAAAGAACAAAGCACTGGAGTCAAATACTCATTTTCGTTTTTCCATTAGATCTCCCTTCAACCTTCTAAACTCTAGCGAATACAATCCCAGGATCCTCAGCCGTTCATCATATGTTAGGCCTACCATTCCAGGGATCATCCGTGTGAATCTGCGCTGGACATGCTCCAGTGCCAGTATGTCCTCCCTGAGGTGTGGGACCCAAAACTGGATACAGTGTTCTAAATGGGGCCTAACCAGAGCTACTGGTTCCTACTTGGCCTTGAACTGAGTTGCTCGTTCTGCTATTTCACAAGGCAGTGAAGAGTCAACCACATTGCTATGGATCTGGAGTCACATATAGGCCAGACCAGGTAAGGCTGGCAGATTGCCCTCACTAAAGGAACATTAGTGAGCCAGATTGTTTTTGGAACAACTGATGAGAGTTGTCATTGTGATCATGATTGAGAGAAGCTTCAACTCCAGCCAACTTCCACCAGTCGTGGTGGATTTTACATCCATTTCCTCAGACGGTTAACCTAAACATCGAGGGCTCTTGTGGTGCAGTTTCCCTATCTGAGAGCTAGAAGGCCTGGATTCAAGTCCTACCTGCTCCAGAAGTGAGTGAAAAATACTTTAACCTAGGCTTCAAGGTAACTCATCCACTAACCTCAGAGAGAGAGAGGGGTTCAGGACCCCAAAATAGTCCCTGCTCCTATTTATCATCTGCCAAATGAAAATTCAGTCCCTTGTCTACAAAACTAACTTGATAATATTGGAATTCTGCCTGTGAAAACGGCAAATACATCAAACAGGGCAGACACTCCAAACCAAATGAAGTTCGAGTGAAATTTAATGCATTACGGATATTGAACACAAATTGCTAATCACACAATTCAGACAGAAAATTATCTTCTCAATTACGATTGACAAAATTGCTTTTTTGAAATTGCCAGTTGCAGCTTTTAATATTGCTTACTTTATCGTGAGGTAATTTTAATACCTCCCTTGACTTATTGCTATTTTTATTTGATTACAAATGTCTGCTTTTTTAACCAGTGCCAACCCACAATGGATCATATGTCACAACAGTTGCATGATTCTGTCAGAACCTCAAGGAGCACAAACTCTTTAGAATCTTGCCGAGACTGACTCATAGGGAGAGGTTGAATAGGCTCTGGAGTGTCGGAGGGTGAGGGATGACCTCTGTTTTTAAAATCATAAGGGGCGTGGACAGGCTGAATAGCTGAAGTCTTTTTTGTAGAGTTGGGGAGTTGGGGCACAGGTTTAAGGTGAGAGGGGAAAGATTTTCAAAGGACCTGAGAGGCAACTTTTTCACACAGAGGGTGGTTCGTGCATGGAATGACCTGCCAGAGGACATGGTGGAGACTTGTACAAAGACAATATTTAAAAGGCATCTGGATGGGTATATGAATAAGAAGCATTTAGAGAGATATGGGCCAAATGCTGGCAAATGGGACAAGGTCAGACTGGGATGTCTGTTCAGCACGGACAAGTTAGACTGAAGTCTCTGTTTCTATGCTGTGTGACTCTGTAACTGTATAACTAATAAGCGCGTGCAGTTTTACAGAAACCAAGCTGTATGGATAGTAAGCTTTCAAGGATTTGTGATCCACATTATGTTGAATGGCTTTAGTGCCCTCAGCTAAGGAAGAGGAAAGATGGAACAACCTAAAAACTTACGAAGAGGTGGAACACATAGTTAAAAGGAAAAAGAACTCTAGTCTTTATTTCAAAGGGTAAGCCATACAAGGAGGTGAAAGCAATGTGAATGTTACCTCAAGGTACTGTATCTATTTCTTATGGTCAATCCTTTCCATCTCAGGCACTTTAACTCACTATAAAGATCAGTGGAACAGTCAAGAATATCTGCGTAATTGCCCTGAGGTCATTTGAGGATCCGTTCTTTCAAAGGTGAGTCAGAGTCAGAGTCTTACAACATGAAAACAGACCCTTTTCGAAACAGTCCATGCCAACCATGTTCCCAAACCAAACGAGTCCAACTTTCCTGCACTTGGCCCATATCCCTCCAAACCTTTCCTAATCATGAACTCATCCAAATGTCTTTTAAATGGTGTAATTGTACCTGCACCCACCACCTTCTCGAGCAGTTTATTCCACAAAAGAACTACTCTGCATAAAAAAAGTTGCCCCTCAGTTCCCTTTTAAATCTCTCTCCTCTCACTTTAAATATACGGCCCCTTGTTTTGAATTCCTCCACCAGAGGGAAAAAAAATCTGCAGTTCACTTGACCCATGCCCCTCATGGTTTTAAAGACCTCAATGAGGTCAACCTTCAACTTCCTACACTCCATTGAAAAATGTCCCAGCCTTTCTCATCTATTTTTATATCTCAAACCCTCCATTCCCGGCAAATCTTTTCTCATTTTAAAACATTGTGGGTTCCTGTTTCCACCATCTTTCTGGTGCCAGGTCTCCAAATTTGCATTCTGAACATGGAAATGTTCAGATTAACTTCAAATTAGCACTCTTCCAATAACAGAAAAGTACACACAATTGATTTGTGATTTGTTTCAAATTTTATCTGAGGTATACACTTCTCTTTTGGAACATTAGGAACTCCTATGAAGGCATGCCCATCAGCCATGATTGAATGGCGGAGTGGACTCGATGGGCCGAATGGCCTTACTTCCACTCCTATGTCTTATGATCTTATGGTCTTATGCACATGACTTAAAAGGAAAATAACCAGAAAGCAGTTCCGGTCCATGGCATCGCAACTGAAGCATATTTGGAAAGGAAAAGAAGGCAAAAGTGTTACGATCCAAGCTGAAGAGTTTTGACAGGCAAATGAACCGTGGATAATTGTTTCATTTACAATACTCTGATACATATTGGAAGCACAGTGCAGACCCGAGAATTTATGACAGCAACAGAAATTGCAGGAGAAACTCAGCATCTATGGAGAGAACGTACAACCAATGTTTCAGATCTTCTTCAGAAGAAGGATGACTGGACCCAAAAATTCTTGTATTCCCCTGTTTCTCCAGCAATTTCTATTTTTTATTTCAGATCCTAGAATCTACAACATTTTGTTTAACTTGAGAATTTGTGCTTTGGTTTAACCTGTTTGAAGAACAGAAGGATATTGGTCAGGACTGACCTTTATTAAACCATCTCCTATGTACAACTCCTTTTTCCCATAACAAAGTCTAAAATCAAATTCCAGGCTTAAGTTAGCTGGGTTTATGTATGCTGCAAATGTGTTGCTGGTCAAAGCACAGCAGGTTAGGCAGCATCTCAGGAATAGAGAATTCGACGTTTCGAGCATAAGCCCTTCATCAGGAATAAGAGAGAGAGAGCCAAGCAGGCTGAGATAAAAGGTAAGGAGGAGGGACTAGGGGGAGGGGCGATGGAGGTGGGATAGGTGGAAGGAGGTCAAGGTGAGGGTGATAGGCCGGAGTGGGGTGGGGGCGGAGAGGTCAGGAAGAAGATTGCAGGTTAGGAGGGCGGTGCTGAGTTGAGGGAACCGACTGAGACAAGGTGGGGGGAGGGGAAATGAGGAAGCTGGAGAAATCTGAATTCATACCTTGTGGTTGGAGGGTTCCCAGGCGGAAGATGAGGCGCTCCTCCTCCAGCCGTCGTGTAGTTGTGTTCTGCCGGTGGAGGAGTCCAAGGACCTGCATGTCCTCGGTGGAGTGGGAGGGGGAGTTAAAGTGTTGAGCCACGGGGTGATTGGGTTGGTTGGTTCGGGCGGCCCAGAGGTGTTCTCTGAAGCGTTCCGCAAGTAAGCGGCCTGTCTCACCAATATAGAGGAGGCCACATCGGGTGCAGCGGATGCAATATATGATGTGTGTAGAGGTACAGGTGAACTTGTGGCGGATATGGAAGGATCCCTTGGGGCCTTGGGTTTATGTATGTTCAATGCAAGATTTTAATGTCAAACAGTTCGAGAGCCTTCATCCTACTGAAATAGATGATTTTGACATTGATATCCCTGAGGCAAATACATGATAAATTTAAAATGGGAACTCAGGCAACTGTCTGTGTGGAGTTTGCACATTCTCCCTGTGTCTGCGTGGGTTTTCTCCGAGTGCCCCGGTTTCCTCCCACATTCCAAAAATGTGCAAGTTAGGTGAATTGATGATGCTAAATTGCCCATAATGTTAGGTGAAGAGGTAAATGATGGGGAATGGGTCTGGGTGGGTTGCGTTTCGGAGGGACAGTGTGGGCTTGTTGGGCCGAAGGGCCTGTTTCCCCACTGGAAGTAATCTAATCTAATAATCTAATCCCGTAGCTTGACTTTTGCAACAGTTCAAGCCTACAAAAAGAGATGTATTCGGATTCTCTGAACTCGTCTGAGTGTGATAAATCAGCACAATTAGAAATGCCTGGACTAATACAAAGAAGTCAGTCCTACTTCAACTCACAGTGAGCCAATGCTTAATATTATTTTATTAAATCGCTGAAGCACATCAAACTGTCACACAGGTATGTATAAATCTGTCACTTGTCTTATTAGAATGAAAATGTAAGTGATCTCAAGCAGCATGCTTGTGCCATATTTGGTGTCTTTCAGATTCTCAATAGGTCCATAAAACAAGTAACTCCTGTCATTTTGGATTCTTTGTGTCTCCTGTACAAGCAAAGCCATTCGGTGGCACATACCCTTGAAAAGAACTCACAATATTGACTGCATTGTAAATTATGCAGGGAGCTATTGCTATTGTGGGGCTAAACTTCTTCCCCAATATCTGCAACGTTACAGATTTAGTGCATGAAAAATCAGGCTGGCAAAACAAATAACTACATTCATGTCAACTGAGATGCCATGCAAAAATTTAGAGGAGTGAGATCATATTACACAATTATTAATGCTGAAATGTGTCAGTAATTTGATGAATACCCTTTGCTCCTTGTTTTATCATAGAGATTAATTTTAAGTGTTCAAAATTCAAGCAATAACATTTTGGATAAGCACAATATTCCACAAGTATTTATGGTGGAAAGGAATTAGGATGAAAATTTAATGGGTCATTTACTCTCAACTATTTTATTTTGTTGGTTTTCTTACTTTAAGCATCAGATTTTTTATTGTCAATTTGGTTTTCCATACAACATTTACTTTTCTTTTTAATATCATAAAACACACAAGCAGGTGGTACTCAATGGCACATAAAAAGGAAAGACTTTCAAATTGAAAATTACAATGTTAACTTTTATTCAAAATGATAATCAGTATTTTACAATTACTGATCAAGCTTTAAATTTACTTAAGTATAAAAGTAGACTACAAAATACAGCTTTTTACAAACCAAAACACCAAAAAGCATCAATATATATGATGAAGATCTGAAATTGAACCAATTGGCTATTTCTTCATTCCTTTCATAATGTTTTGATTTTGAATTATATTTTCATTTTGTGCATGTCTCTTCCTCGTTATAAACCATTTTAATTTATGAATGGAAGTGTTATAACCAGACGAAAGAGCTTGAGAATTGATAGCCCATATTTTACCACTCCCATGATACTATGTGGGATATAGGTATATTAATGTTACTTCTGCAATTCTGCAATTATAATTTCTGATACAAGGTGAATGAACTCACATCAGTGTGTAATTGTTTCAGCCAAGAGCTGAGTCAACAAGAATGGGAACTATGTGGAGGAAATGTATAATTGCTCTTTTTGTATTAGCTAAAAATGTACGCAAGAAAGAAATGGGACTACAAAACAATGGTAGAAATACAGGCGCTAGATAAGATGCTGTGAAGAGAGGCAGTTAAACTAAATATGCCTGCATAAACAATAGGTATAAACATCTGTTTCCCACTTTTACAGAAACACAGGAACAAACCCCAATTAAAAGGGCTTAGTGATAAGATGCTGTGAGGGACAGCACAGATGGAGGGAATAGATAATGGGAAGGCAAGAAATGCCTAACAATGACCTACAGCAGGATGAGGTCAAATGGCCTTGAGAACAGGAATAAGCATTTTTGTCACAGACAAGGCCAGATAAGACAAGAGATAAACAGGAGTAATGGGTACCGGTCTTAGGGAAGTGGAGGATGTAAACGGGGGGGGGGGGGGGGGGGAAACAATGAAATAAGAAAAAAAATGTAGGAACCAAATTATATAAATATCAAGTATTTGTTGAATTCAGTGTGTTTTGTCCCTGCCTTGTGGACATCACACCCACTTGCAAATGTAAAATAAATGACACTACTGATTCAGATCTTGTCTCGGACTGAAATTATTGAAGTGAGTGAGCTTTGTTTCTCACACACTATATAAATGAAACAGTGGTAGAGTTGAGCTTTGTTAATGTCTTCTTACATCAGGTTGCAGTTGCATGAGATCTAACCTCATCATGGTATACTTCCTTATGCATATGCTCAGTAGCTGTCATTAGAGATTTGTGCAGTTAACTCTTTACTGTGCTGCTACTTACATGAATAAGCCTGGAGAAGGGTTTCCTTTGCAGGGGGCAGTAAGTTTTAGGTCCTTTCAACTTATACTTCCAAGGCAGGATGGTGAGGGTTCTTGGGCAGGGGAGGACAGCGGGGTACCAGGCTGAAACATCTGCAGACACTCTGGGCTAGTTGATGCTGTCACTGTCATTAATTGTCTGAGATATGTAAAGGCAAACTCTTAATTGACCAGCTCTAGGAAGATTGAGACTGATATCCCTTCATGGGGTAGTCACACATTTCCAGCAAGTTCAGCAAAATCCAGTTGCAGGATTCAAAGCTGAACACTCAGTTTCAGATTAATGTGATGCAGGTTCCATAAACGGGAGAAAAAACTTTCTCACTTTTATATTTCAGACACCAACAATACAATACAGTTCTATAGAGCTCAGGAACAGATCCTTTAACCTACTAAGCCTGCACCAATTCTTAATCCTTATTTAGTCCCACTACTTATTGCTCATGCATGGCTTCTATCCCTCTATTTGCCTCCTGTTCATGAATCTATCAAGATGTGCCTTAAACATTGCTGATGTGCCTGCATCCACCACCTCTACTGACAGTGTTTTCCAGGCAACCACCACATTCTGGGTGAAACTTTGTCCTCACACTTGCCCCATCTCACCTTAAATCTGTGCTTTCTTCTTGTTGACCTTTCCACCCTGGGAAAAAGCCTCTGACTATTCACCCCATCCATGCCTCTCATCATTTTGTAGACCTCTATCAGGTTGCCTCTCAGCCTCCATCCTTTCAGTGAAAACAATCTGGGTTTATCCAAACCCTACTCAAAGCGAAAACCCTCCAAACCATGCAACATTCTGGTAAACCATCTCTGTACCCTTTCCAAAGTATCCACATCTTTCTGGCAGTGTGGTGACCAGAAATGCATGCAATATTTCAGATACAGCCTAACTAAAGTTTTGTAAAACTGTAACAGAACTTGCCAACAAATTAAACATTCTTTTCATGTTTTTAAGTTTTTTTTAATACAGTGAGGAAAATTCCTTCAAATAGACAAGGTCTTTTTTTCCCTAGGGAGTCCAGAACTAGAGGAAGTAGCTTTAGGGTGAGGGGCAAAGATTTAAAAGGGACCTACGGGGCAACTTTTTCAAGCAAAGAGTAGTGCGTGAATGGAATGAGCTACCAGAGGAAAAGGTGGAGGCTGGTACAATTACAACATTTAAAAGGCATCTGGATGGGTATATGAATAGGAAGGGTTGAGAGGGATATGGGCCAAATACTGGCAAATGGGACTAAATTAGGTTAGGATATCTGGTCAGCATGAATAGGTTGGACCGAAAGGTCTGTTTCTGTGTTGTACATCTCTATGACTCTGTGACTCTAAGAGAAATATTTGAATTGGAATTTGTCACACATTTTATCATTAATGAGACTAGTTGTGTTCAATAAAACAACTGTCTCTGGAATCTGTTACTTGCAATGATGCAGCATTGGAACAACTGCACTGTTTGGATATATTGTCCCAACACAGTTTACAAATATACATTTTGAGTTTTGGGCTATTGTTATACATGTCAAGAAGTATGATGAGCTTTTGAAATTGTCTGTTTATCCCAGTAACTGGTACCTGATTTATTCAGGTTGAAACCAGTGGTGATTTGAGTGCAAAACCCCTACTTACTGAAAAGCATACTACCCCAACTAAGGTCAGTTAAGGGTCATGCTTTATGCTCAGACACATTTGCATTTGGTAAATGAGACGGATAATTAAACAACATTCACAAACAGTTGCTGGTAATTCATTGAGCGTAATGTGATCAAATAGAAAACTTGATTGGAAGCGTGATACGAATTATATTTTTTTTCCTGCTCAAAGTAATTTGTAAATTTAGCCGTGTGAGTGAAGGTTCCTTTTAAAAAAATATCATTCACCGGAAAATTTTGAAGGGTCGGAAAATGATGTTCGGTTAGAGAGTGTGGTTTGCGTGTGGAATGAACTTCCAGAAGAAATGGATGGTTGTGGGAACAGTTACAATGTTTGAAAGACATTTGGATAAGTACATGAACAGTAATGGTTTGGAGGGATATGGACCAGGAGCAAACAGGCGGGACTAGTTTAGGCATGGAGCTTATGTTGGGAATGGAGCCGGCTAGACCAAACAGTCTGTTTCAATGCTGTATGATTCTATGACTCCCACAATGTGACATTAGAATTGAAAGAGACACACAGGAACAGTAATACGGATCCCTATAAGCATGGAGAAACCACAAACATTTATTTGCAATTGGGGAAAATCAATTCTCAGAAGTTTGTGTCTTACTTCAAATGCAAATTTCTCAATTTGGCATTTTTCAGTAATCTGTTATTTAGAAGGATTGCTGAGTATCTTTTCACTCAAGATAATCATCCTAAATAATTGAGCAGCAGGAATATGTCAGCAATTCAAATAATCTGTTTGTGTGCAGGGAATTAGAACCACTACATTCTTATGGGCCAAGATGTTGATATCCCACATGTAATTAAAACATGCTTTACACACAACTCAATCTGTTCAGTAGATTTAATGTGTAGCACGTTATGGTGTTTCTACACAGCACTGCTTATTAAAATCAGATGTTCGGCACAAATTCAATTCAAAACTGAAATCCTTGTAATTAAATTTGATTTTGTCAATAGCTTACTACTTTAACAGTTTAGCTAAAATCGCAAAATGATTATTTATTTTGCTAGCTGTTGCAATGCTGCAAATCAACAATTCAATCTGCAAATTAAGCAAGTAATGTCCAGATCCAAGTTAATTCAGAGAAGAGACTGAGCTCAGTGTCTACTCAAAGAAATTATTTAGCAAATTACCTATTAATGAGGACTTGTCATTCTCTCAAGTAACAAACTTGCGGTAAAGCTCACTTGTAATATTTAAGTATCATAGAAATGGTAATTGGTGGGGTGGAAAAGCAAACATGCACAAACGTCCCTCTTAGTCTTTTGTATTGATGTGACCTTTTCCATGAGGCACACACACTGTAGACAAAGTTATAAATCAGACAACACCAAGTAAAAGTCCAACAAGTTTATTTGGATACATTAGTCTACAGAGCGCCACTCCTTCATCAGGTGGTTACATAGAACATAGAACATAGAAAAATACAGCGCAGTACAGGCCCTTCGGCCCTCGATGTTGCGCCGACCAAAGCCTACCTAACCTACACTAGCCCAATAACCTCCATATGCTTATCCAATGCCCGCTTAAATGACCATAAAGAGGGAGAGTCCACCGCTGCTCCTGGCAAGGCATTCCATGAACTCACAACCCGCTGAGTAAAGAATCTACCCCTAACATCTGTCCTATACCTACCACCCCTTAATTTAAAGCTGTGTCCCCTCATAACAGCTGACTCCATTAGCGGAAAAAGTTCTCACTGTCAACCCTATCTAAACCCCTAATCATCTTGTACACCTCTATCAAATCTCCCCTAAACCTTCCTTTCTCCAATGAGAACAGCCCCAAGTGCCTCAGCCTTTCCTCATACGATCTTCCTACCATGCCAGGCAACATCCTGGTAAACCTCCTCTGCACTCGTTCCAATGTCTCTATGTCCTTCCTATAGTATGGCGACCAAAACTGCACACAATACTCCAGATGAGGCCGCACCAGAGTCTTATACAACTGCAACATGACCTCAGGACTCCAGAACTCAATTCCTCTACCAATAAAGCCCAGTACACCATATGCCTTCTTTACAGCACTATTTATCTGGGTGGCAACTTTCAGAGATCTGTGTACATGGACACCAAGATCCCTCTGCTCATCCACACTACCAAGTAGCCTACCATTAGCCCAGTAATCCATCTTCTTGTTACTCCTACCAAAGTGAATGACTTCACACTTAGCTACATTGAACTCCATTTGCCGCCTTTCTGCCCAGCTCTGCAACTTATCTATATCCCGCTGTAACCTGCCATATCCTTCTTCGCTGTTCACAACTCCACCGACTTTCGTGTCATCCGCAAACTTGCTCACCCAGCTTTCAAGCCCCTCTTCTAGGTCATCTATAAAAATGACAAGCAGCAATGGTCCCAAAACAGATCCTTGTGGAACACCGCTAGTAACTGCACTCCAAGATGAACCTATACCATCAACTACTACCCTCTGTCTCCTTCCAGCCAGCCAATTCCTAATCCAAACCTCTAATGCACCCTCAATGCCATACCTCCGTAGTTTTTGCAGTAGCCTACCATGGGGTACCTTATCGAACGCCTTGCTAAAATCCATATACACCACATCTACTGCTTTACCCTTGTCCACTTCCCTGGTCATCTTCTCAAAGAACTCAATAAGGTTTGTGAGACACGACCTGCCCTTCACAAAACCATGCTGACTATCCTTGATCACATTATTCCTATCCAGATGTTCATAAATCCTATCCCTTACAATTCTCTCTAAGACTTTGCCCACAACAGAAGTGAGACTCACTGGCCTACAATTACTTGGGCTATCCCTACTCCCCTTCTTGAACAAGGGGACCACATTCGCTATCCTCCAGTCTTCTGGCACTATTCCTGTAGACAATGACGACATAAAAATCAAGGCCAATGGCTCCGCTATCTCCTCCCTAGCATCCCAGAGGATCCTAGGATAAATGCCATTAGGCCCAGGGGACTTATCTATTTTCATCCTTTCCAGTATTCCCCAGACCTCTTCCCTACATACCTCAAGGCCATCCATTCTAATCACTTGTGACTCAATATTCACATCAGCAACAGTGTCCTGTTCCTGAGTGAATACTGATGAAAAGTATTGATTTAGTGTCTCTCCAATCTCCTCCGCCTCCACGCACAACTTCCCACTACTATCCTTGACTGGACCGATACCTACCCTAGTCATCCTTTTATTCCTGACATACCTATAGAAAGCCTTTAGGTTTTCCCTAATCCTACCAGCCAAGGACTTTTCATATCCCCTTCTCGCTGCTCTTAGCTCTCTCTTTAGATCCTTCCTGGCTACCTTATAACTCTCAATCGCCCCAAATGAACCTTCACGCCTCATCTTTACATAGGCCGCCCTCTTCCCTTTCACAAGGGATTCCAATTCCTTATTAAACTACAGCTCCCTCACAAGACCCTTAACTCCCTGCCTGACTGGTACATACTTATCAATAGCTGTTCCTTGAACAATAGCTGTTCCTTGAACAATCTCCACATATCATTCATGTTCTTCCCTTGAAGCCTATTTTTCCAATCCACGCATCCTAAGTCATGCCTCACCGCATCATAATTTCCCTGTCCCCAGCTATAACTCTTGCCCTGCAGTGCACACTTATCCCTCTCCATCACTAGAGTAAAAGTCACCGAGTTGTGGTCACTGTCCCCGAAGTGCTCACCTACCTCCAAGTCTAACACCTGGCCTGGTTCATTACCTAGAACCAAATCCAGTATAGCCTCACCTCTTGTTGGCCTGTCTACATATTGTGTCAGGAAACCCTCCTGCATACATTGGACAAACACCGATCCATCTAACGAACTCGAGCTATAGCTTTCCCAGTCAATATCTGGGAAGTTAAAGTCCCCCATAACAACCACCCTGCTACTTTCACTCTTCTCCTGAATCATCCTCGCAATACTTTCCTCTACTTCTCTCGGACTATTAGGAGGCCTGTAGAAAACTCCTAACAGGTTGTGGAGAATAAGATCATGCTCGCAGAATTTATAGCCAAAGCAGTCCAGTGTCATGGAGATGTGATACATTCAACAATTATGGATTAAATCTTTAATCTTTTAGAATGAGATATGCTGGTTTATGTTTGCTGATAAGTAAATCCCAGAACTTCTTTTAAATTACATTCGCATGCTATAGGGTAGCATGGTGGTTCAGTGGTTAGCACTGCTATTTCACAACACCAGGGACCTGGGTTCAATTCCAGCCTCAGGTGACTGTCTGTGTGGAGCTTACATGTTCTCACCAGGGCTGTGTGGGTTTCCTCCTACAACTCAAAGATGTACAGAATTGGCCATTCTAAATTGCCCTTTGTGCTCAGATGTGTAGAGTGGGTGCTTTGGTTAGTGGTAAATGGAGAGTGATAGAGGGGGGGAACAGGTCTGGCTGGGTTGCTCTTTGGAGGGTCGGTTGGGCTGAAGGGCCTGTTTCCACACTGTAGGGATTCTGTAAAAAAAAGTTCAACTTTTCTAACAATAGGTTGAAGTCTGTGTCTCAAAGTTGAGTAAGACTGACAAGCTCTCTATAGAGTCTCACATGGATTTATTCAGTTTTTCAGCAAAATAAAATTAAATTCTGCAAAAATAAATTCACCCCAATAACTTATATGTGCGCATGTGTCAGAGCAGAGCGGCAGAATTAGTGTGCATGTGGGTGTGAGTGCACGTGATAAACTGTGTGTATATGTAAGTTTAGTAAAGTGTATGTGTGAGTGTAATGGGGTGTAAGTGTGGGGAGTGTATGTGTGCGCATATGAGAGAGTGTGTGTATGAGAGAGAGTCTGCATGGGTGAGTGAGTATGTAGGAGGGTGTGCAGTGTGTATGCGCACGTTGTTGTTTGTGTGAGAGAGTGTGTATGAGTGTATCATGCAGTGGAGTCACCTGTAGTGTCATACTGCAGGTGACCCCGCTGCACAATACAATCATGCACAAACACACACACACACACACACACACACACTCCGACATACTCACAGACCCACGCAGACCCTCCCTCATACACAAGCTCTCTCTCATATGCACACACATACAACTCCACACTCACACCCATATAAGCACCCTCTCACAGACTCATACCACATTGTGAGAAACAAAGCTCACTCACTTCAATAATTCCAGTCCGAGACAAGGTCTGAAGCAATCAGTATGTTTATTATGCACTTGCAAGCGTGGTGCCTGAAGTAAGGCACACAGACTTTAGCGAGTACGTATCTTACATAGGATTCACCACTCCAACCCCAGTGCCCATTACTATTGCTTATTTCTTGCCTTATCCGGCCTTGTGCGTAACGAAGTACAAGTTTTACTTGGCCATTTCACCACATCCTGCAGTGGCCCATTGTTAAGGATATCCTTCTTCACTATTATCTACTTCCCCCACCTGTGCCACTTCCTCTCTTTCCCCAACCATATTGATCCTTATGACCTTTTAATCGGGGTTTACTTTTGTGTTTTTGCAAATGTGGGAAACAGATACTTGTAACTACTGCTTGTACAAGCATATCTGGCTTAACCGACATCCTCACAGCACCTTATCTATTTGTCTACCATTGTTTGCAGGCACGTCTCATTCTTGCATTCACATTTTAGCTAATACAAAAACAATTATATATTTCCTCCACAATTATGGGCGGCACGGTGGCACAGTGGTTAGCACTGCTGTCTCACAGCGCCTGAGACCCGGGTTCAATTTCCGACTCAGGCAACTGACTGTGTGGAGTTTGCACGTTCTCCCCGTGTCTGCGTGGGTTTCCTCCGGGTGCTCTGCTTTCCTCCCACAGTCCAAAGATGTGTGGGTTAGGTGAATTGGCCATGCTAAATTGCCCGTAGTGTTAGGTAAGGGGTAAATGTAGGGGTATGGGTGGGTTGCGCTTTGGCGGGTCGGTGTGGACTTATTGGGCCGAAGGGCCGGTTTCCACACTGTAACTAATCTAATCTAATTATATATAGTTTTCATTCTTGTTGACTCAGCTCTTGGTCAAAACAATTATACACTGGTGTGAGTGCATTTACCTTGCATAAGTAATTATATATGCAGAAGTAACACTACTTTACCTATATCCCACAACATCATACTCACACACACACTTAACCAAGCTAACACACGCACGTACACACACGCTCTATCATGTGCACTCACACCCAAATGCACACTCACATGCATACTCACACTGCTGCTCCTACAAGCACACACATATAAGCTTATGGAGTGAATTTGTTTTTTGCACAATTACATTTTATTTTACTCAAAAACTGCATGACACCATGTAAAACTCTGCAGAACTATGCAAAGGGCTTGTCAGTCTGATTCAACATAGGGACGCAGACAGATTTCACATCTATTGTTAGAAAAACTGAACTATCTTGAGAATGTATTCTAAAAATTCTGGGATTTACATATCAAAGAATATAAACCAGCATAACCCATTCTAAAAGATGAAAAAATTGACCTAAAAGTATTTAATGTCTCACATATCCATGACACTGGACTCCTTTGGCTATAAATTCTGTGAACATGATCTTATTCCCCACGACCACCTTGATGAAGGAGCAGTGTTCCGTAAACTAGTGCATCCAGAATAAACCTGTTGGACTTTTATTTGATGTTGTGTGATTTTTAACTCTGTACAGTCCAACACTGGCACCTTCAAAACACTGTAGACAGGCACCTTCTGTTTACTAACAGATCATGTGGTGAATATGGTGCACAAATTGGATTGCATACATGATACATGAATGCTCATGGAAGGTGTCAGAAGCTTAAAAACCTGAGGCGTCACTCATCTTCTGACTGAAATCCTTTCTGCCATCTAGAAGACACAAGTCAGGAGTATGGTGGAATGCTCTCCACTAGCAAGCTCCCCAAGCACTCAAAAGGTTTGGCACCATCCAGGACAGGGCTGTTCTATACTTTGGCATTGATTCATCAAGAAGAATTAGCATGGCATCCTTAAGTGTAATTATCCCTGACAATTCTATTATAGTTCTTTCAGGTGATAACAAGCAGGATATATCAAAGGGAGCCAGTAAATGTTGTATATTTGGATTTCCAAAAGACATTCAATAAGGCACATAAGAGCCCTTGGTATTGGGGATAATAAATTTGCCAGTTTTGAAGATTAAGTAACTAATAGAAGACAGAGAATCAGGAAAAGGGGTCATTCCCTAATAGTGGAATGCCACAGGGATCAGTGCTGGGACCACAAATGTTTACAATCTATGTTAGTGGTTTGGATGATGGAAATGAATGTGCTATTGCCAAACTGTGGGTGACACAAAGACACGTAGAAAGACTAGTAGTGGCAGAGACACAAGTGATCCAAGGAGGCATATAAATAGGTTAAGTGAGAAGGCAAATTATGGCAAATGGAATATCATGTGGCAAGAAGAACAAAAGAGTCGAATATTCTTCAAATGGAGAAAGACTGCAGAAAGCTGCAGCAAAATTTGATATGCAGGGTTTTGATGCATGAATCACAAAAACCTAGAATTCAAGACATGTTATGACACACCTCAGGAGCAGGTGAGACTTTAAGGGAGACTATCACTGCACTATAAAAGCCCATTAATTATTATATATTTTTAATAAACCTGTTCAGACAGGTATGGCTTGACCTGGACCTACTGGCCAAGAGCTAGAGGCACTTCCGCTGCCTCAGAAAAGCCTGTAAAACAGATACTATGCAAACATAAGAACACATCAACTCTTGCATGAGATTGGACTTGGTTGTGCCATAACACATGTGTGATAAAATTAACATCTAGAAAATATATTTCAGTATGAAATTTACATTAAAATAATAAGGCCAGAAAATGATTAAATTAAGTGAGCCTGCCAGTAGTCAAAGCACATTAAATTTATTTGATAGTTTATGTTTCTGCTCATTGAGGGCAGGGTTATTTGAGCTATTACATTTGGAGGTTCTTCTATTTCAGGGTCCCAGTACCACTCAAATACTTGCAGCTCAATGGGATATGAGTTAGATACAGAGTAAAGCCCTTTGTAGTTGAACCCAACAGTGTGGCTCGCTGCCAATCTCAGCACTGTTACCCTATCACTTGTGACAGTCATTCTGTAGCTTTGCTGAGTCAGGACACCAGGTTAGTACCACATCAGTGAGTGTTTTATGCTGCAGGAGGTCAGTCTAAGCCCCTGAAGGACGGGACTGAGCACAATCCCAAATGTACTTCTCTGCAAACCAATGCAGCCACAGATGGGTGAGCTGAATTTTGCATCTGAAGTTCACATTGTATTGATTTTGAAACTGTCAACAAAAATACAAATTAATTCGCATCAGGCACAATGATATGGACTGCTGCTGTGTTCGCAATGTCAATTTAATCCTCCTGAGGGTATGAACATATGTTAACTATTACCAGTCTGTTGCGAGGCTTGTTTTATTTGAGAATGATAGACCCTTACACTTTTTTTCTGAAAGAACATAAGATCTGAAACTTGAGACACAATTTAAATTGTTCCAGCAATAATCACTGTCAAAAACACAAGCAATATGTAATATTGCTTCTACAGTTGACATCGATCGCTGGTGGAAATTAATTTTGCACAACAATTACTCACAGAAGGTCATTGGTTCATAACTTACTGAAAGGTGGATATTGATTCCTCATTGTGACATCTTTTACTATACAAAAGGTGAATGATGAATTCAAAAAGGCCCAATCAAAACTAATCGAAAATTGCCCTGTGGATTAATTAATAAAAGATAAAAGTATGTTTTAAATGTTAAAGTTTTAAATAAGTTAATCTTTTTTATGAGAAGAGAGTGTAATTAAATACTTACACATATTCATTCACAGGATGAGGACATCACTGGCTTGATCAACATCTATTGCCCAGAGGGCAGTTAATAGTCAGCCATGTTACATACAGAGATTAGCAAAGCAGAGAGACTTTTAACAACAATGGCTTCATGGTCATTGTTAGCCTCTGAATTCCACATTTGTTATTGAATCTGAGCTGCACCCTCTACCATGGCAGGATTTGAACCTGGGTCTTTAGATGAACAGTCTAGCAACGATACTATTAGGCCACTGCCTCCCCTATCTGCAGCTCTTGCAAATGCAAGACAAAATTTAAAGTGGAATTTGCTTCCCTTCCCAGAGCACATTTTGAGGGGAAGGGCAGGAGGTTGGTGATTGGGGATTTCGGGTGTACCCTATTTATGTCTGGGCTGAGAATGTTTGCAAATGACCTTCAGCTCTCGTCACCAAAGGAGAAATTTAAGGGACAATTGATGCCCACTTAACGTGCTCATAGCACGCACTGGGTATTTGCTCATTAATGGGCAGGAAACATGTCATGTGGAGACCCTGTGAAGCAAACTTTCTTAGTGTTGCTGGGGGCCTTCAGGGAGCCCAGTTGTTCAAAGGCATTAAGTATCTGAATGAGAGACCCAGTGGAGGGAAAGGGACAGACTTGCTAACAGCCAATATCTATCCTTGCTATCAACATCTGCTCTCATGCCACCCCATCTACCATCCTATGCTGCCATTATTGCCATGGGTCCATTGGCAATTCTGGGCCTTGGGTGGGTGAATGATGGGCAGCAGTGATATACACTAGTACTGGCCTTTGATTGACCAGAAGCTCTCAGGGGCTCTGGGATTCCTTTGGGGAGTTGCTGATCATGAGGAAGGTCTTGCTGCTACCCATCCACATGCCAGATTGGAACCTTACTTGGCGGGTGAAAAAGCAGCAAAAATTGTGAATGACACAATATCGGTTGGAGTCATCCTATACACTTCAAAATGAAGTTGAAGTCCAATTGGTCTACTCGCCTACAAATGTCAATATTTGCTTTACTAGATTCCTCCTCCCGATGAGGTGCAACCAACCGTTAGGTGAGACCCCACATTCACTAACGCACACTCAGCACTCACAATCCTACAAACATACAATTTCCCACAAACTGCTCCCTTTCACACATGCCCATTTTTGGAATTACCCACAAAGAAACACACTTCTATTCAGTTGAAGCCTCTGAGTAATCAACTGAATTTTTCATTTGAAAACTTGGCAATGCAGTAAAGAGGCAACATACTGCTACCACCTTCCACTGGTCAGCTCAGCAATGAGGAAGCGTGCGGAGAGGCACGCTGAGCCTGATTGGATATCAGAGATGTGGACATTATGAAATATTTAACCTTTAATCTTTGGCTGCGTTCATCATGTCATGTCATGTTCTAGAGTATGCGCACATGGAGCTAACAGTGGGAGATAGCCAAGCCTCAATGCTAACTGCTAGGTAAAACTACCTTTGTTGTTTGAAAAGAGTAGACATTTGCTTTAGGGCTTATCCCATGCACCAGGATTGAGATCCAAAATGGATGATGTTTTTAATGGAATCTATTGGCTTTTGGAAGGTGCAGTGGTGCAGTTGAGAGGTTACAGTCAGGTTTTATGGACCAGTTAGCATCCTCAGTGATTTTAACTGCTCACCCATCAAGTTTCTACCAGTGGACAAGGTTAAAATTGTCCTCACAATTTTATTTTTGAGCCTTTTCAGGATAAGAAATGTTCGCAGCTAATGTTACCTCATCTACACCTCACAAAAGAGAAATGGAAACCAGAACCTTACTCTTCGGTGTTCAGTCAGAGAAGTTGTGAATCAACACACCATCAAACTCATGTTGAATCTTTTCCAGACTCATTCATTTCCACTTTGCTAGCCAGAACTAAAGTTTTAACATTTCCATACTTGGCAGGTTGATCGTAGCGACTGGAACTGTGTCCTGGCAGCAGATGTAGGCATCATTTAAAAACAAGATAGTATCCATTTGCTTTCCTTCTTATTTAGTTGCCGTGTAACCATCCATTGAAGTATTCTGGCGATCTGACAGGGAGAAAGTGAGGACTGCAGATGCTGGAGATCAGAGCTGAAAAATGTGTTGCTGGAAAAGCGCAGCAGGTCAGGCAGATTCCTGAAGAAGGGCTTATGCTCGAAACGTTGATTCTCCTGCGATCTGACAGGGAGGTCATTTACATTTCTCTTTTCAAATCTCCCACACCAAAAATCCCTGTCTTGCATTTTTAAAAAAAACTCAGAGCAATTGCCTGATCTTTTTTGCCAAAATTTGATCAAATTTAGATGCTTGAGAAAATGACCAGTTCATCCAAGAAAAAGTGAAAGAGTACTGTTCAATTCCAGAGCAATGGATATCAGAAGGAAAGATGCTCTGAACTGACATAGGTGTCACATTGTAATAAAGTTTTACAAATGATAATGATTAGTCATAATGGAAGGATGCAAGTGAAAATCAGAAATCAATTAACTTGTGAGTTGGAGGGGATGGAGTCAAGTTCATTTTTTTAAAAATTGTTTGCTAGTTCATAATCTGGCATTCTGTGAAGGTTCTATTACTTACTGTCAGTCCCTTGTTTGTAGACAAGTAAAAATTATGCAGGGAAGCAGTTCTCTTGTCTTGCTCTCAGAGTCATATGACATTAATCCCTCACAATTGTCTTGTCATGTGACAGACATGAATCATCTGTCTGCCACACAATCAGGGCAGTGAGAGAGACACATTCTGATTAACTTAATTACTGTCATTCTCGAGACACCACAACAGCTATTGCCACCTCTTCAGATTTGACAAGAAATGGAAGCACGATTCGTTCGTTTAGACACTTTAGAAGATGAGAATGGGCAAAGTACTGATGAACTGCAAGAACCTAACTGCAGCAGTTATTTCCAAAGTGAACTCCTTTGCATTTGTAGAATGCTTTTCAGCATTTTCCACCTCTGCATTTTCTTCATCAAACTACTCTTCAAATTTGAGAGGAGGATGTACAAAAGGAGCTCAGTTGTCAATCAAGGTTTGGTACTATCAATATGGAAAATCACTGATTTACAAAGCAAATTGGAAGGCTAATGATAATATAAAGTTAATTCATGCATTGGTATCTTGACTTTTGATGTAGTCTGTGTTGAAGATCATCATAGGTTGTTCCATAAGTGTTGCATTTAGAGCACATTGCAGCATGTCAAGCTAAAGTCAAATTACTTCGAACCAACCTTGTGTCATTCGGGTGGTATGTCCTATTTCCGTAACGCCCAGAGAGCCACACCGTTGAAGCATAAAGCAATGTTCCAAAATAAAAGATTGAAGAAATTTCAGTCACAAGTTTGTGATGGCACATGCAAGTACAACCAAATTCCTTTAACTTTTTTCATCTGCCTATTGGCCCCTGTGTCCAAATGTATTAGTCATTATAATAGTTGCACCTTCAGGCTACAGATCTCTTCATGCTAATGTCAGGCAAGTTAAAACATAAAGTGTAAAATTAAGTTCAGAGTTTTAAATCGAAGCTGTACGTATACAACAAAGGGTCCCTTCTGCAGACTTTCAGTGTTAGCTCCTGCACACAAAGCATAGTGCTTCCTTGACATCTGCAAGTCAGTCCGAGAGATGCCATGAGGGGCTAGCAAATGTTGGATGTCAATGTTCGTGAATGAGGGGTGCATGAGACTGGTGCTGTGGATCATGCCCTGAGATGCTGCTTGGTGTTGAGCTTCGTGGAGGCTCCTTACAGCCAGCAGTGAGCTGAAGTTGCTGGATACCCATTTTGACTTCCAGATCAAGAATACTCAGCACCTCCCCATGGCCGGTAATTAGGATGGAAAGCTGCATATTACTGAGATAGTGTAGAAAATAAGGTGATGATCCAAGCAATAACGCAGCAGCATCCCCCCCCCCCCGCCCCCACCAACCCCCACCCCTCCCCCCTACACACACACACACACACACACCTTTAATAAACACTTGTCTTTCCTTGGCGAGAATCTGACCTTTGAACTTTGTTAAAAATGCAGCAAGCTGTCCCCAACATCTAGATCAGACTTATCATTCTTCTTTAACTATTCTGTTGCAATTCTACCCTCAAATTACTGGTTTTAAAGCAAAACACATTTTGTTCATCCACTACAGTTAAAATACAACAAAATAAAGAAGGAATTGGAATAACAACTTTATTGAAAAGCTCAACGGAATAACAGACACTGTAACTATTATTAATTAATTATTTCAATATAGTAACATCCCATCAACACACCATGGCAAAAGACACGTTACAACACAGATGGTCCTACAGCAAACACCCATTGTATGGAGAGAAATGCTACCTGACCTAAACATTCCTGGACACTATGGACAATTTAGAATGGTCAATCCACCTAACTTGCACATTGTTGGAAGGAAACCCACTTAGACACAGGTAGAAAACCCAAACATTCACTCAAGGCTGGCATTGAACCTGGAACCGTGGTACTATGAGGCAGCATTGCTAACCACTGAGCTCGCATGCCATGATTTGGCATGCAACTTCTTCAAAGTGTCAAGAAGTGCAAGCGTCCACAGAGAACATAAACCTTTGAAGTTGTTCACTCCATTGTGAAATATGCAAGGGAATTTTGACTTTTGAAACAGAGGCACAAAGTACAAAAACAAGGAACAGTATACTGAACCTCTTGGGAATACTGCTTAGACCTCAAATGAAGAAAGTCTTTCCAAGTACAGGCATCAAACATCAGAAAAGATGGAGAAGATGCAGAGGAGATTTACCATGATGATAATATTCCAGTTCTGTGGAGAGACTGGAGAAGCTGGAGATTTTGATACAATAACTATGAGAATAAAGAGAAATTGTTTCTGCTGACAGGTAAATTGGCAACTAAAGCACACAGATTAAAGATAATGGACTAAATAACCAGGTGAGAGATGAGGGGATTCTTAACTAGGCAGCAAAGGTTTGTAATCTAGACATACATTGCCTGAACTCCAGTGAAAGTGGAGTCACCTGTAACTTTCAAACAAAAAGTGAGTAAATATTTGAAATAAGAATTCAATATAGCTATGGGGGAAAGAATGGGGGTGGGTGGGGTGCAGAATCTAGAGGGCTCTTTCATTCAGACCATGGAGGAATGAGTTTGTTCAGATAGGTTTCCCCTTTCACAACTCCAAATAACCATATTTTAACAGGTGATTTCATATAATCCCCAAGTTCCTTTCCAACTGATTAGTTTCACCATCTTACCCGTCAAATGTCAATGCATCTGTGAAATTTCTTTTACTCTTTCTCTTGACAATAGATGCCGATTGTCTTGTTTCCAATCCAGTCCACCATTTCTTTCATTCATTGACATTGCGCTGTCAGTTGTTTTATTCCATTCCTGGCTTCACAGAATCACAGAAGACCTACAGTGCAGATGAAGGTCATTTGGCCCATTGTGCCTACACCAGCCTGTCAAATGAGCAGCATTACTCCTGCCTTTCCTCCATACCTTTATGCATTATGGATGCCTCCACCGAACCTGCCTCCATCACATTTCCAGGCAGCACATTTCCATACCTTAACTACTCACTGTGAGGAAAATGCTTTTATTCTCATGTCACCCTTGCCCCTTTTGCAAATAACTTCAAATCCATTTCACACCTTTGTGCAGGTGTGCTGATTACTGTGCAACTTCTAGTTTTGAAATCAGAAATTAGAACTAGTTTTCCTTAGAAAACATTGAAAAAATAGCATGCAATGGTAAACATTCAAACTTCTATGCAAAAGAAAATATGAAAGAAATATTTGACAATCTTGCAAAAGTAAATAAGGAAGGTAAAAGTCATCAAATACCATTTATCTCTGGTGGCTGGTATTCATAAAACTTTCTTCATCCTTATATCAATCAATGTATTTAAATTAGCAATAGGTCTGACTCTTCAGTACTGACATTTAAAATACTGGCTTGGTAGTATTTATTAATGTAGAGCTCATTTAATGTTCTAAGAACTGAGTTGAATTCTGTTATTGCAGGTGATGAAATTTAAATTCAATTAAAACCTAGAATTGGGATTCTAGCAATGACAGTAAAAGTATTGTCAATTTTTGGGAACCCATCCAGTTCACAAGTGTCCTTTTAGAGAAGGAAACTGTCATCATTACCTGACTCCAGACCCATAATAATATGGCTGACTCTAAACTGCTCTGTAGGCAATTTGAGGTGGGCAATAAATGTTGGCCTAGACAGTGACAGTCTCATTCCATGAATGAGGAAAAAATATCAATAGAAAACAGAAATTTTTCCTCTGGACTTCAGTTGGAGAGTTCCCTGCTAAGCTTTCTCCTTCAATAAATTAATTATAAAAAGCTCAAACAAACATAGAGCCATGTAGTCTGATGAGAATGGGCATGATAATGAGATGGTGACATTTCTCCGAAGTAGCAGTGAGGGTCAGCAATTGGGTACAACAGACTGTGAAGAAGAATGGAATAGTCTGTACAAGTGAGAGATGTAAATATAGCCACCAGTACTGTGTACAATAATGTAAGTGAAAACGTTTGCATAAACCTGCTGGAATTAGAGGGCATTACAGATAACAAAACTGTAGATACTGGAATCCAAAGTAGACAAGCAGGAGGCTGGAAGATTACTAGGCGCAAGTGAGGACCGCAGACGGTGGAGATTAGAGTCAAGATTAGAGTGTTGCTGGAAAAGCCCTGATGAAGGGTTCCTGCCCGAAATGTCGACTTTCCTGCTCCTTAGATTCTGCCTGACCTGTTGTGCTGTTCAGGCACCACTCTAATCTTGGCTGGAAGAATACAGCAAGCCAGGCAGCATCAGAAGGTGGAGAAGTCAATGTTTCGGGTATAATCCTGCTTCAGGAATGAAGGTGGGGATAAGGGGAGTTGCAGGAAAAGAGAGGAGGGCATCTGCCACTCTCTGCACTCAAACCCTCTCCCCTCTCTTTATCTGTAGCACCTTCTATTCCCCCACCCCCCCCACCCCACCCCCCAACTTCCATTCCTGAAGAAAGAATTAGATGACAATCAATTATAAGTAACAGGAAACAGTTACAGGTCACAAACTACCAGAAAACATGAGGTAGCCATCTCTCCATTGTGCGGAATCAAACCCCGAGCCACAAGATTGATGGCCACACGCATCAATTTTAGCACTGCTGTTCTGGATGAGGTTTTGTGGCACAGCAGGTAGTGTCATTATCTCTAGGCCAGAAGCTCCAGATTCAAGTCCCACTCCAGAACTTGTTGGCCATGCATGGAAAGCTGATAACATGGCCAAATTGGTTGATTCTTCCAAGTAAATTCTAGGTATTTACAGTATGAGCAGAAGATTGTCCTCGTCAGTATAAGCAGAAGATCTCCTCCTTGTCCAGGAGAAGATAATGTCAAACCACTGCAGCACTTTACCTCTAAGCATGGACCAAAACATTCAAAATCCTCGATACTAACACTTGGAAGCAAGGATTGGGGATTGGACAGAGACCATCGGAGGAAGTAAACAGTTTGCCCGTGAATTTAGCTCTGCATCCTGCTTTATAAACCACTTCACTCTGAAATCAATCTACTTAGATCTTAACCTTACTTAATTCCCCAGCTGTGATGCAGTGTAATTTAAAAAGAATATGGTCGTGTTAAGGGACTAACTAAAGAAACATAATATTTTTCACTGTCTCTGCCTTGGCGGACTTCCTGCAATTAGTGTCAGGAAATTATCATTAACAATACAATGCAGGGCAATATATCTGATATTTACACGGGCTCATTAAACCATGTGCCTTAAGGGTCACTGTTCAAATAACAGTCAGGAATATTTCATGTGAATATTTGCATATGAAGTTTGGAAGGCCATATATTAATCTTATTTTTGGATGTTTGAGACTATTAGTGACCAATGGAGAAGGAACATTAAAGGTGGTCACTGACAGAACAGAACAGAGAACATTACAGCGCGTACAAGCCCTTCAGCCCTCGATGTTGCACTGGCCCGTGAAACCAATCTGAAGCCCATCTAACTGACACTATTTAATTATCATTCATATATGTATCCAATGACCAATTAAATGTTCATAGCTTAATAATATCTGATGTAACAGGACTCCCTATGTTTTATTTCTAATCTGCATTGAGCATTTGTATGAACAAAACTGAGAAAATATAATGACGGAAAGCACAATTTCCATAATCGTAATTTATGCTATCTGAAATAAAATGTTTTTTAATAAAGCATATTTCATACTAAAAATCAACTGAGCACAATGGGACGTATCATTATCTAGGAAAATTATTTATTAAATAAATAGAACCAATTCAGTTCACTTGAGTTGGAAGTTCCTCAACTATTCCAAAGAAATGCTGCAGAATATCATATTTGTTAAAACAAGGATGTCTATTAACTGCAAAATATTTCTAGCATTCAAGCATATTTATAACATTCTCAACACTACAAAGTTTGGAATTGCGTATTTCGATGTCCAAAGGACATTTATTAAGTTCCTTATGGAAGGCTTCTTCTCACACTCTCATATCTAGTTGCTCAGACCCAGGAATACTTTTGTTTTCCCGGTTACACTATTGGATGCTAATTGGTCAAACTGGGAACGGTAATAGAAACCAAGGAAGCAGCTCAGAAATGGCAATGAGCTGGGCAAATTAAGTATGTAGACAGATGAATGACAGATGATATTTAATGCAGGCAGTTGCGAGTTAATGGGATGGAAAACGAAGCAGGACACATATTGGACGAAGAATGCTGAAATAGCTAAGGGTGAAATTAAAAAGATCCAGGAGTCTTTGAAGATTTATGGCTATTGTGTTCAACCAACACGCAGTAGAAATCAACAATGCAATTGAAAGTTATCCCACACTGTAATAACATTTGAACATTATTCATTGGTAGTGGTAATCAAACTGTGCAGTGTTTTCTCGCTTTGAATATTGTTTCCAGTTCTGATCAAATACACATCGAGAAAGCTCTGGAGTCTTTGTACAGAAGAGACTTACCACTAATGGCAGTGGCTAAATTGTAACAAAACAATTGAAGAGATTTGGATTTTTACTTTAGGATGTGCAATTATATCACTAAACAAGCAGTAGAAGGTATGGAAACTTCACGTTCTGAACATCGGTTCACTGGAGTAAATAGATTGTCATTATTTGATTTGCCTTGTCATACAAAGCTGGTAAAAATTTAAAATACATTACCACTTAAAGAAGAGAAAATCCTGACTGTGTGCTTTTTTTAAATGAATGCTACAATAGAGCAGAAGCATTCGATTAAAAGGGAAAATGTTAGGAATATGCAGCAGGTTAGGTAACATCTACAGAGACAGAAACAAATTAATGTTTCAGGATGAGGACACTTCCATATACATTTTGGAATATTTCTAGATTGAGAATCTTAATTCAGTTAAATAATCTTCTTCTGTACTTTGCTTATGACCATGAATGGCAGAATGGTGGCTCAGCAATAGGGACTGTTGCCTCACATCATCAGGGACCTGGGTTCAATTCCAGCCTTGGGTGACTGTATGGAATTTGCATGTTCTGTCTGTTTCTGCCGGGTGTCCCAGTTACCTCTCACAATCCAAAGATGTGCAGGTTAGGTGGATTAGCCATGAAAAAATGTTGTTTGAATTGAATTAGCTTTATTCTCACATAAGTACAGTGAAAAGTTCACAAGTTGTCACTTACGGCGCCATCCTAAGTATAAAAGTAACTAGATACAGATGCTTGGTGCAAATTCTTAGAGAAAAAACTTTAGAAAAATAAAGAAATAAAGAGTCCAGCATTTCAGACCTTCAAAAGTACAAAACTATAATAATAAATTAGAAAAGGAAAGAAATAAAAAGTTCAAAATAATGGTCCTTCCACGATGATATGGGTGTAGGGCAGAGGGCAGGGTCAGGGTGGGATGATCTTCAGAGCGTTGGTGCAGACACTGCAGGAATTCCATGAGAAGGAGAACAGGTTTTCAGAGATTCAGATATGCAGGTCTTCATCTTCCTGATTTAAAAAGGCACTCAGCAAACAAGCGAGATTTTGGTTTTATGGATTGAAAACGAAGAACAAATAATTAATCTGAACGTGAGATCAATTTGATAGTTGCGCACACCGTTGTATGAAGAATGTTGGAAATATCATTATTGACAGTTGTCTCTAGATTGATTTGGAAATGCTGGTGTTGGACTGATGAATACAAAGTTAAAAATCACATAACACCAAGTTATAGTTGAAAAGGTTTAT